>NW_020664589.1:16227516-16426373 GCF_002925995.2 Terrapene triunguis
TCTTCTTCGCCACTTGGGGCGGCAAAACAGCTGGAGCCAGCCCTGCTCTTATGTACCTCTCTAGCACCCCCAGGAGCCTGGACTGATTCACACCAGCTTCTCAGGGAGCTTCCTGTCTCCTGCTGCTTCCCTGAACCCACTTGAGGAGAACAGGCAGTCAACTGAAGTAGTAGGAGCCAGTTAGGCTCTTAAGACGCTGATATCTTCCCTCACTCAGGCCCTGCTACCAGCCTGCTTATTTGTCCCCTTCAATTGAGTGTTGAGAGCCACTATAGCTGGCACAGAACAGCAGTCATGAATGAAAGAAGAAAACGCCCCTCTGGGGCAGCATTCAGAAAAAGAAAGAAAGCAAAGGAAGCTTTTCTATCTAAGCAGGAAGGAGCTCTCCTGAGATACATAGACACAAATGTTCACGGTGAGCCCTCTGGCCCCAGTGAGTGGTGAGGAGATGCCTGATCTTCCCGTTAGTCAGAGTGCAGGTGACCTGGCAGCTACTGCAGGATCCATATCTCCATCTCAAATAGATGTAACCATGCACATTCCTGAAGGAAAAGTGTAGATCAGAGAAGAGTGTGGTGGAGGCACAAAAAACAGGTGCTGCTGAGTTTAGTTCCTTACGTCTAGATGATCCAGGACTGTGGACCCACTTGAGCAGTAGCCTGAGGGACTTCCTTGTACTGCATGGGCCACAGCGAGTGGAAAAACTTCATGTTCCCCAAAGACAATGAAAATAGAAGTTTCCATCCAACACATTACTGGCGTGAAATCTCCAATGATGACGAAGTGGAGAGGCCATGGCTTATGTACTCAAAAACCCAGAATGCTGCATACTGTTTTTGTTGCAAACTCTTCCAGTCTAGTGTTCCAGCCACATTGGGTTTCTACAGGAACAAAGGACTGGAAAAATCTGGCTAGAAATCTGGCATGCCATGAGAAGGCAGCAAATCACCAGAGAGCATTCAATACGTGGAAAGAGCTTGAGATGAGACTAAAGTTAAAGGTCGTCATAGATGATCAGCATCAAGAGAAGATTGCATCAGAATCTCTTTACTGGCAAAATGTTCTGAAAAGGCTCATTGCCATTGTGAGAATGCTTGCTACCCAAAACCTAGCACTGCGTGGCACTTCAGATCAGCTGTATGTGCCAAACAATGGAAACCTCCTTAAAACTGTGGAGCTGATGGCTGAGTTTGATGCTGTACTCCAGGCACATCTAAGAAGAGTCACCACCCAAGAAATGTACACACACCACTACCTTGGAAAAACAATTCAAAATGAGATCATACAGTTACTGGCAACAGAAGTCAAACAGAAGATTGTGTCAGATCTGAAGTCAGCAAAATATTACTCTGTTATTCTGGACTGCACACCTGACATCAGCCATACGGAATAAATGACTTTACTGGTGTGTTTTGTAACAACAACAGAACCTAGTGAAAATGTCCCTGCAATGGTGACTGTCAGAGAGCATTTTCTACAATTTATTGACCTTGATGATACTACAGGAGCTGGTATGACAAATATGCTTCTTAGAAAGCAGGAAGATATGGGAATTGCGATAGCTGATATGAGAGGTCAAGGCTATGATAATGGTGCCAAACATGAGTGGAAAGATCAGAGGAGTGCAGACACGGATCTGAGAGTTTAAACCCTCGAGCTTTTTTTGTCCCATGCAGTTCTCATTCATTGAACTTGGTGGTCAGTGATGTAGCATCAGCTTCTAGTAAGGCTGCTGAATTTTTTTAACGTAATTCAAAGCATCTATGTATTTTTCTCTGCATCAACTCATCGATGGCAAATTTTGAAGCAACATCTGGGAACATCCTCTCTGACTGAGTGGCACTGAGTGCCACACGATGGGAAAGTCGAGTGGAGATGATAAAGCCTATCAAACACCAAATTGGGAAGATAGATGTTGCCCTTATGGAGGATAATGCTATGACAGGAACTGTTCATGGGAGAACAGTGGCAGAGGGAAATGGAATCACCAGAAACATACATAATTTCAAATTTCTGTGTGGCTTAGTGTTGTGGCATGACATACTGTCTTACTGGTTAGATGAGGGGTTTCAAAATGTTCTGAAGAGTGCACAGAAGTTGGCAGAGGAACTTCACACTGAAGCTATTTTCTCACCCATTCAAGAATACAAGAGTCACGAAGAAGAAGACATTTTGATTACGAGGCACGGGATAATCCCATAAGAGACCCCAAACAACAATTCAAAGTTGAATTCTTTAATCGGGTGCTAGATTGTGCAATACGGTCAGTTGAAGAACGTTTCATGCAGCTCAAGGAACACAGCAGTATATTTGGGATGTTGTATGATATTCCCAAACTCCTCACTATACCTGAAGAAGACCTCACCAGCAATGCAGAGCAGTAGAGACAGTGTTGACACATGATGACATGCGCGATATTGATGTGAGTGATTTAGGTGATGATCCTGCTGAAATGTATCTTGAAAGGGCTTTCAGGTCAACTTCAAAGGCTGTTCTGAAATATATGTGCACAAATAAGATGACCACCCTCTTTCCAAATGCTTTTGTTGCTCTGCGCGTACTTCTCCATTGGCAACTGTTACTGGAAGTGTTAGAATGCAGCTTCTCCAAGCTGAAGTTAATCAAAACACATCTAGGCTCCACAATGACACAGGAGAGGCTGGTCGGCCTTGCAACCATCTCAACAGAGCATAAGATGGCCCAGAACTGTGGACCTTCAGGAAGCAGTTCAAATCTTTGCAACCAAGAAGGCAACGAAAGCACCACTGTGATTATTCAAACAGATAAAAACGTCAGTGTTTACTATGCAGACAAGAAAAGTTACATTTGCTGTTCAGGCGTTTGAAAGATAAGTTTTACTTAAAAATTTTGACCAAGGCATTTTAAGTTGTTCTCCTTTATTGGGGTAGGTAGCAGAGCAGTACCATGAGAGGAATAGAACAGGAAGAAGGCAGAATTGAGACCTTTCAAAGTTTTGGCCTAAGCGAGGGGGTCTGGGGGCATCATTTGAGCTCCCCGCCTTAGGTGCCAAAATGTTGTGGGCCGGCCCAGAGTGGGGTCAAGTTACAAGGAACCTGACTGGAACCTTCACAAATGAACCCACTCTGCTTCCTAGGCAACTATCAATGTAACAGGCAGCAGAACTAAACCTGGGGCTGGAACATGGACTTTTCAGTAAAGGCAGGATCTAGAGGCCTTTGTCTGAGTCCCTGTGCTGAGCTTTCCTTTCTCCACATGGAAATAGCAGATGGGGTAGCTGCAAATGAGAGAGCTATTAATGAGAGTCAAATGTGTGTACCTTGCCTATTTTCTTGCAAAAATACTATCAAATGCAGGATGGTTTTAATAGATCTTATTCTTATCCCTGGAAAACAACAACCTTGGTGAGACTAGATCTGCCTCTAGAGTCCTAGAATGGAAGCAAAGAGAATATCAACAAAGAGAAAATCAGAAGAAATACATTGAGCCTCTTTGGCAGCCATGGCTGTGGAAGAAACATGGCAGTCACAAATCAGTCTGTGCCAAGATTTTCTTTGGTATAGTAGCTGCTTTCTCGGCACACTTAAAAATCTGTGATCCTGCTGCCTTTGAAGCCAGGAGAGAATAGAATTTTTCCAGGAAAGAAATGTCATTTTCTTTTAGACTAGTCTTTAAAGCATATGGCTGATAAGGCAGCATTAGACAATTTCCACTTTCATGCTGTTCCCCGCCCACTTTGCAGGGTGCAGTGGAAGTTATGAGGACATGCAGCATATGTGCAGAGACAGAAACAAATACCCCTTTGTTCGGGTTCTACTTGAAGTACATAGTGGCTCAGATCTAGCTCTGTGTAATAGAAAAGGGCACTGAGAGGATGGGAAAATTTCCTAATACTTGTGAGATGGGCTTTGGAGAGTCATGGTGCAGAAGAATTTCACTGTAACTTAACACAGCACAAAGGGTTACAACCAAGGGCCAATAATATTATCATCAATAAAGTGAATCTGCCTCCTGGAAAGGCGCTGGCTTTGGAGGAAGGAGAAAGGGGGGCTACACCCACAGCTTGAAACAAGTTACAGAAATAACTGAAACTAGATAAACATCTCAAAGACCACGGCATCCATCTAAGGTACGTCGACAACCCCCCGTTACTATACCATCTGAGTGCCTCACAGTCTTTAATGAAATACCAAAGTAATTAGCCAAAAATTTTGTATGAACCATGCTTTGACCTCTTGGTTAAAAATGGAAATGCATCTCTCTCAGGAGGTCAGTTTGCCTCTTGGTGCTTCTTAGAGAAGCTGCTGATGTGGCGACTTGCCTTTTGCAAATCAGCTGAACTGCGGCAGGGCTGCTAAAATAAGTAACGATTTCCTGAGACCGAACCAGATGTGGCCTGCACTGGTGAGTGAGTGTCTGCATCCTAGAAACCTGCTGTTGGGATTGTGCAAATGGGGCAACAGCCAGGGCTCTCGGGGCCCTGTAACAGCAGCTCCATTATCTGACGCATTCGTAGCCAACTCTTAGCCTCTCCCTTCCCCACCACTGGGACATGTGCTGTTTTAATGCCTCCAGCAAATTGGAATCAGCTTGGCTGTTTCAAAAGCCGTTCAAACAAAGGGCTGAGATTTTTCTCTGCTTTGTTCTGGTGCTGGTTTGGGTTGTTAAAAATTATACCCAGTGGATAGGAGCTGCCATGTTTGCAACTGCCTATGAAACTGCTCTGCATTTCTAGTAACTTCTTTTGGGAGGGTTGTTTTGAAACTGTACTGAGACTTTCAGATAGATCTGGAAATGCACTAGTGGTCAATAGCTGTCTGAAGAACATGCCTCCCCCAACACAATTAGGACAAGGACTCCAGCTACTCATTATGACTCAGGGTCTTCAGCTGTAGTTTCTACTAGCTTAATTCTAGGCTTTTTGCGCTTGGCTTTCGGAATATGTGTTTATTCTCCTTCTGCCTCTCCCCCTTTTACTGTAAATGCCTCTGTGTGTCACTCTAAAGCACAGATTCTTTATCAAGTTGAATAAAGACAGCACCGATGTCAGGGCATCTACCTGTGGAGAGGAATGTGGGCAATAAGGATTCAGAATGCATCTTCCCCAAACAGGCACTTGCTCTGCTCATGTTACTAGCTCAGGATGGAAGTGGGAGGTGAAAGTTGCTGATAAATCAAAGAGGGTGAATTCGCCCTGTCTTATTTCCAGCCTGCTGAATGTGTGAGTCTTTGCAGAGCTGGTAAAAAGGTTATTGCGTGGAGGAGGGGACCTAACAGCAGTGTGACTAACAACTGGAAGTGTGCGTGCACACACGCATACATACGGTGACAGACCCAGACCAGTTGGGTGCGGGAGTCTGGTAGAAGGCAAATATACTGTCCACTGGATGAATAGTTTTTTGTTCCTGGAGTGACCAGAGCAGGGGCTGTCCTAGAGCAATCAGGAACCTGCTAGAACCAGTTAAGACGGGCAAGCTAATTAAGATACCTGGAGCCAATTAAGAACTTACTAGAATCTCAGTTATGGCAGGCAGGCTAATCAGGACACCTGGTTTAAAAAGGACCTCCCATCAGTTAGTGGGGGGTGTACAAGGAGCAGGGAGTGAGAAGGTGTGTTGCTGGAGGACTGAGGAGTACAAGCATTATCAGGCTTCAGGAGGAAGATCCTGCGGTGAAGATAAAGAAGGTGCTGGGGGAGGCCGTGGGGATGTAGCCCAGGGAGTTGTAGCTGTCTTGCAGCTGGTACAGGAGACGTTGTAGACAGCTACTATCCACAGGGCCCTGGGCTGGAACCCGGTGTAGAGGGTGAGCCTGGGTTCCTCCCAACTCTCTATCTGACACAGGAGGAGTTGACCTGGTCTGTGAGGCACGCCAGAGGGGAAGGTCTAATTTGGAAAGGAATCTGTCCTGTCCCCAACCCATTGGGTGGGACACAGAGACTGTGGGAATTGTTCTCCATTTTCCCCATGCTGGCCAGTGCTGAGGTTAGCTGAGTAAATGGCAGGTTTGAGCCTCTAGCAGAAGCGGCCAAACTGAAGGCTGCCGTGATTGTCTGGGGCAAGCAAATCCATCAGAAAGCATAGGACCCACCAAGGCAGAGCAGGAACTTTGTCACAGTACATATGTGCGTACATGTACACACAATCAATTCATTGCACCCCAAACCCTACCCATCATGTTCCAAGATGAATAGTCTGTTAGGGTTCGTCCACACAGGGAGTTATTCCAGAATAGCTATTTCTGATAAACTATTCCTGATTAATTCCCTGAGTGGATGCTCTTATTCTGAATTAGCTTAATCCACTTTGGGCACGTCTTCACTACCCGCCGGATCGGTGGATAGCAATCGATCGCTCTGCCGTCGACTCCGGAAATCCACCGTGGCAAGAGGCGGAAGCGGAGTCGACGGCGGAGCGGCAGCGGTCGACTCGCCGCCGTCCTCACAGCCAGGTAAGTCGACCTAAAATACGCAACTTCAGCTACGCTATTCACGTAGCTGAAGTTGCTTATCTTAGGTTGACACCCCCCGCCCCCTAGTGTAGACCTAGCCTTTGGCTGTGAATTAAACTAATGTGGAATAAGGTACTCTTATTCTGGAATAAGAGTTTCTGCACAAGGAATTAATCAGGAATAAGTATTCTGCTTTAAATCCACATCCTACCTTAATCCAAACTAGCTTCTCAGTGTAAACAAACCCAGAATTTCCCCAGTTATACACTGGTGTATCTCCACTGACTTCAAAGGAGTGACTCCTCATTCATAGGCTGGTGTCAGCAAGTAGCAAGCCAGGCCCACTGTAGTCACTGTCATAGCAGTTGTGGTCAGACAGACCTAGCAGGGAATTAATAAAAGGTATGACAACAGTTACATGAACTCCCCAAGACATGTCTTGACAGCTGTCTTTACAAGAATTTGAAAAGTGTGTGTGAGAGGGTGCGCAGTATTTAGGCAGACAGTAAGACTAATGGGGTGAAAATACGAAAAGGTGAATTTGGGCAAAAGATCAGGAAAGCAGAATGATATGTTAAACTTTGAATCATCTCCCAAGGGAGTTGGCGGGAAGCCCAAGTGTTCGGGACATACAACACTGGACTGGCCAAAGCAGTGGTGACGTTGCTGAGTGAACAGTCTCTGTGCTGATCTAGCTACCGTGTCTATCCTGGGAGTAGGCTGGCGTTTCGTAGAGTGCCTTGCCATTCCAATCCATTCTGTGAGGAGCTATTCAGAGCTTTTCATTCTATATATTTAACACAAATATTCAAAATTCAGGCTGTTCCACTCTTTTGTGATTGGTCAGATGAGTCGCAAGCTATTATGTCCCTAGATTGGATGAGTCTGTAAGAGATTTTGGTATAAAGACCTACGTGTGTAAATTAAAAATTGAGTTTGTGATGATACTGACTCCTGTGACTTTGAAATTTGCTTTCCTTGATCATTTCCCCCATAATACTCACTCAAATGTGCACAGAAAGTCAGCGCAATAGGAACGTAGCATAGCATGTCCCTCGCAGACCTATTGGGAAAGTCAAAGGGAATTGTTTGCGTTACTCTAAATGGTGAATATTTTGTGGGGTGCAGTCCTGGACTGGTCCCTGTGGGCTAGACTGGATGGGACCATCTTCAGTGTTCAAAGTTCTATGAAGTTGTCTATCATAATGTAAGCCTAGTGCTCACCTACTTCTGTGTGTTCAAGGTGTGCAAACATCCTCTCCCCGGAATGCACCATCCAGGCCAGATGCACAAAGTGACCAGGGACCTGTTCTCAAACTTCTTCACTGTGAAGAACACCTGCTCACAGCAGTCCCAGTTCCCATATAACTGTACTTCTCTGTCTCCCTATCTACCAAACACTCCTGCTGACCCTTCATGTTGCTGATTCTGGTGATGGTGAACATTCTGTCCCTGAAGGAATGCAGCCTCATTTCATTAGGCGAGCGAACAGTTGGCTTTCTGCGTGGTTAATTCTCGCATTTGCTGATCCCCTGGGATAAGGTAGAGGACCTGAGGCTAACATGGGCTGATTTGCCTGGTTTATTCACTGTATTTGGAGGCTGCTGCCCATTTGTACTCTGCTTTGGGGCATCAGCAGGTCCCCTGCACTTCAATCCATTTGACCATACCAGTGAAGTGGAGAAAATGAACTGTTTCCTTTCTAGCCATTGAGTCCACAACGAGCAGCAAAAAAACAATCCAGAGGTTGCTTAAAGTATTTACTTTAAACACGCATAAATTATTTGGCTGCAATCCCATAGTAACTTGCTTTGGTTTGATATGCAAGAAGAGAAGAGTGAAAAGAAATACCCGAGTATTGCAATGGGCTAGTTTTAAAGAAAAGTGAATTGTTAAATGTAGAGTTAAACGCAATACCAGGAATATGTCTTGACTTTTGTTCAGATGCCAATCTGGGGTATTTAATCTGATCTCATCCCTGACAATAGCAAATTAATGTTAAAACCTGGAATCCTGAATGGTGAGCAGGTCCAACTGTCTTACTGCACCACCCACCCCGAGTGAAGAAGCAATAGACAAATAATAATATGACTTTCTTCAAGGTATATCAATGATCCTGGTGCCACTGTATAGCTTTCAAAGATTAGTCTGAACTGAAAATCAAAGAAGAATAAAATATTGTAGGTCCCCAGGTTAGCACAGCACTTAAATTCAAGTCAGTGGGTCTAGAACATGTGCTTAAAGTTAAGCTCAGGCTTAAGTGATTTACTGAAAAGGGATGGTTTGCTGAGTTGGGGCCTTTGTTTGCTTTTAACAGGAAGAGGTAACTCTGGTTTCTGGGCCTCCTCTTGCTAATTTCCCATTTAACAGCAGCACAGAAATCACAGGGAGGACTATGGAGATGGTATGTGTTCTCCCTGAGACCATCCTTAGACACCCCAAATAGTTCATCTGCAGGGTCCTCAGGAGGCACAGAGAATTCTGTTCAGTTACTAACAGTTATATTTTGCTTTTATCTCATAGTCTGAAAGCATTTAGTACACACATTGATCTAGAAATCTGGCTGAAAATTTTGCCACTTCACCAGGAGAAGTTTTTCACACAGCATGTTAGTATTTTCACTTCCAGTCTTGGCTGAAATCAGAAAGAGCAAGGGTGAAAAGAAATTAAAAAAAAAAAAAGAGGGGGGGCGGATAAAAAGCTGATAGAACTCTTTGTAACTCTGCATAGATTTTGGGCTGAGTTGGGGCTAACATTCAGGTCATTTTAATTCTCCAGACCTTAAATTGAAACTCTAACCAGCAGGCTCCAACCTCTAAACCCTGGGCATGTGTCAGTTCAGTTTTCAGGCTTAAACAAGGTGGGTTCTTGGGTTCTCTCTCTGACTTGTCAAGGAAGACCTTAAACAAAGAAAATATTTTCTCATAACTTTTTGTATTAAAGTGACTCTCTGGAATCAGACTCCGAGCTTTCCCCGATGTCGCGTCTCAGGCGGTGCAGTCCATTGCTAAACTACAAATAAACAAAATAAAATAAAAATAAGGAGCTTGTTATAATCTCCACTGACAATCCTATGTCCTTCCCCTGCAGCTGTGCAGGGCAAGGCTTTCTTTCCACTGTTCTCACCGTTTGCTCTCTCGATCCCTTGGATGACCTATTTCAAGTGCTGTATTATTTTTATTTTAGTGACTGGCCTGGAAATTGAAGAGTTATAAATTGAATCCAACTAGATATTTGTACAGTTTTTCTTACAAGCAGATAAGACTTCAAGGGGAACTTTACAGTGAACGGCACACTTTCAAACTAATATTTTCAGCTGCAACTATCCTAAGGGCCAGATCCTCATCTGGTGTAAATCAGTGTGACTCCATTGGCCTCAAGGGTCTTACGCTGTCTTACTCACTCTGAGGATCTGACCCTGAAAATTGAACTTTGTCCAAGTCTACCATGCATCAAACACAGGCAAAGCAAATTCTATGTGGAGGGATTCAGCAGTGTGTCTATCCCAACAGCTATGCTATGAAAGAGATTGACAAAGACTTCTCAGTCACCTCGAGTGAGGTTGAATCTTCTCCTCAGCACTGCGACTGGCCCAAAGGAGTCCCTGGGCAAACTGCAACCGCCACAATTCTTGTCCTCCCTCCCCCTCAGGAACCGTCACGCAGGACTCAGAGATTTCATTCATTAATAATTTAGAGACTAGTTCCCACTGCAGCACTTTACATGCTCTACAAGTCCAACATGACCTCAGCTGTAAGTCTGGGAAACCCCACTGATGCCAGTAGGGTTACTCTGTGTCTGTATTCACGCCATTGCAGCTGAGATCTGGCTCTGACAAACTGAGTCTGATGTCAGTAAGTGTTACCGTCCCCTTTCTCAATGGGAAAGCTCAGGCAGAGAGGGGAGGTGGGAGGAGATTTGCCCAGAGGGAGCTAGTGGTAGATGCTGAACTGGAGCTCCTGGTTCTTACTGCACTCAGCCCACTTCTCTCACTCAGAGATGAGTGCAGAGTTCACTTTTTCCACCACTGAACATTTTTGCATACAACTGCCCTGCTGGGTTCTGACTTTGTAGCAGAAGTGTCAATGCATCATGACGAGAGGTGCACTCGAGGGATTTCTGACTTTATTAGCAGTAGACGAGGTGGGCGAGGGAATATCTTTTATTGAGCCAACTGTGGAAGCACCCCAGAGCCCCCATACAGGTTGCAGGTACACAGTGAGCGTGGTTCCAATTTGACAAGTTTAGTGAATGATTAATTAGCCAGGAGAAACAGGGTGACACATGTGAATATTAGAGATCTAGAGAGGAAATTCTGAGGATCAAATTCACCTCTGTAAATAGAAATATCTCTATTACTGAGGGAGACAAGAAGGGAGCAGTGAAGCTTCTTGACTTCCCCAGACAGCCTCTAATGATACTTTCTGCAGTTTGCATCAATCCAGATTAGGCTTTGTGCTGACACAGACAGATCTTAACTAGGCTCTCATCCAATGGAGTTGCACATTGGCCTATTCCCTGCTTGTTCAGCTCCCGAGCTGGGCAGCATGCCTGCCACAGAATATCTGAAAATCTCTTTGATCGGCTAACCCTGCTCTTCCTGATTGCTCTGCCAAATGAGGGTTTCTTTTCACTATGATGAGGAGTGTGGCCGTGATGAGGGTAGGCCATGTGCAGGGGGAAGTGTTTTGGGTTTGTTACTTGAGTTATTCCAGGCATCA
Organism: Terrapene triunguis; assembly: GCF_002925995.2. NCBI lineage: Eukaryota > Metazoa > Chordata > Testudines > Emydidae > Terrapene > Terrapene triunguis. The sequence goes on from NW_020664589.1 coordinate 16,238,667, forward strand.
GTTTGTGGAGAAAGTGAACCAGCTCAGAGAAAGTTGCTCCTTTTTAGGAGGAGGAGGACAGAATATTAAATAAACTCTCCAGGTTTGGGCAATTTTATTAAATGATGTTTGTGCAGGTGGAAGGTGCCTGAGGGAAGCCCTAAGGAGTGAAATCCCTTGTTGATACAAAGAGCAGGGACTAAGAGAGAGGCAGAGTTCAGCCCCACTCATTCCTTCACTTCTCTGCAGAGACCATCGCAAAGGTTCTCATTTAATGCTAGCTGTGGGGATGTGATGTGGGCACCTGTCTGCTAGGCCTCTGACCCTGCAATTAGCTGCATGTGGGTGCACTAGCAGTTGCAGGTTCAGGGTCTAGAACCAAAGCTGCAACCCCAGCTCATTTCCAGCAGACCTGGAAATACAGCTAAGAGATGGGACAATCTTTGGCCATGATTGCCCAAGCCTGGATTTGAACTCGCACACTAGGAGTGGAAGAATCCACACCCCATCAATGTCTGGGACTCTTGGAAGTACTCCAGGATTAAAATTTTTCCAGAATAGTGTGCACGCAAAAGGAATTTGAATTTACCCAGAGAGCCATTTTTTTATCTTGACCATGCCAGCATCTCCTTCCTCTGCTGCTTTGAATTCTTGACTAGTTAAAAAAAATCTAAGAAGTTAACTGAGAGGTTCATTGGTTTCAACATTCACAGCTTTAATAAATAAACATGCTGCAAATCAACCATCCAGACAGGTTTTCAGTCTACCTGCCTCTCCATTCCTACCTGGACTTTCAATGGAAAATCTGTAACATCCTGCATATTATCCTCTCTGTGTTTGGGACGACTGAAGAGAAGATCTCTACTGAAAAATTCCTCCTAGCTTTTACCCAAGATCCATATACTGCCTGCATACAAACTTGCAGAGTTGTCCTGCAGAAATGCTATGAAAATGTAGAGTAGCGCTGCAGCTTTCCAATGCATGCATTTAGCCTAGGCTGTTTTGGGAGGAATAGCCCAGCCTTTTGTTTTTAAGAAATATTCAGTGTTGCCCGTAGACAAGGTATCATTGACATATACCTCTTCGCTAAAGAGCAAACTCACCCAGTGCATTGGAGCATCTGGCTTTCTGGAGCAGTGCCTGGGTGCAGAAACCCAGTTGCTGCCAAGAGCAAACTTGTTTGAGTAGCTCTGAGTCATCCTGAAGGGGTGAATATTTAGGGTGAGATTTTTAAAGCTGCTTTGGGTGTCCAATTCCTTTAAGCAGCTTTGGAAATCTCAGCCTCAGTGTCAATTGAATAATGAGTAAGATCTAAGGGGGCCACTTTAACCTGACTGGGAGTTTGCTGCCATCAGCACTAATTCCATTTTTATTAACTTTGGACTTGCTTCTACAACCTCTACTCATGCACCTAGTCTCATGGGCCTCAGTGGTGCCCTTTACATAAGGAAGCATTTCAAAATCCGCTCCTAAGTGTGGCTTGATAAAAAGTGAATAATGATCCAAGGGCAGATATGAGAAGGAGTAACATGATCAAAGATGTCATGTGTCAGTCATGGTTTCCAGTATCTTTAGTGAATGGTAAGGCAGGGTAATTGATTTTTTCCAGGCTGTGATTGGCTACAACCCTTCTCCCAGCTTACCTGGGTCTACACAGCAGTGAAAAGGTGCTCCGTAATTGTGATTCCTATGATGTACACACTAATGGGTGAAGCCTGATACTTGTTGAGAAGGCTCCAGCTTTTGAAGGATTCTGGGTTTGATTGTCATTCCAGACAAGTGTACCCTGACAGTCTTCCCTTTTTACAATAAATCAGAAGCAAAATGAATAAATTAGGTATTGAAGTTCCTTGTGGGCTTCATTGATGCGATTGCAGGTGGAAAAGACAGGTAACATAACCAGAGGGAATTGGTGTCAAACCTGCTCCTTACAGTCCCAGATTATGTCACCAATCAGCTGGTGAAATAGAGAGATTTCCCATGTCTATTTAGTAAATCAACATGACAATGTCATATACAATCGGAGTTAATTAGGCAAACCCTCTTGCTGTGTGTACTGCACCTTATGCCTTAAAGGTAAAGAGGCTTCAGTCATTACTGCTGCTTTGTAAATGCCACTGGAAGCTGATTGGTTGCAGCCCCATGGAGAAAGGCACACAAGCCAACATCCAGTGCCTGTAGCTCAGATGAGATCTGGGGAAAGTACTTGGGATGTTCACTCATTGATAGTGAGGAGAATCATGGTAGAAAATACTTTACCTGGAGTGTAGACGACCCCTTCTCCCCATGCACGTTAGTGAGGTGTAGATCTCAGACACACACTCCCACTGCACCGGGGTATAGATCTCACACATATGTGCACTCTCTCCCCTTGCATTTTAACTGGGATCTGCCTCTCCTTACCCTGGCACTGCTCCCAGGGGACAATGTTTGCTGTAAGAAAGCACTGTCATTTCCCCTTCACTTTTTGCTCTCTGTCAGGGAGGATGGGCTGCTGCAGCCTGAAGTCTATGATGGATAAGACTCAAGGACAGATGTGGATTCCCTGATTTTAAAAACGGACCGTTTTCTGCAGTAATTGCCTAATACACACTGAGATGTTTGCCTAAAATGCTAATGCTAATTGCCTGAGGCCTTGGCTACACTGGCGCTGTACAGCGCTGCAATTTGCTGCGCTCGGGGTGTGAAAACGCCCCCCCCAGCGCAGCGAGTGCAGCGCTGTAAAGCGCCAGTGTAATCAGCACCTGCAGCGCTGCACGCTACTCCCCTTGGAGAGGTGGAGTACATACAGTGCTGCGAGAGCTCTCGCGCAGCGCTGGCAGCGCGACTACACTCGCGCTTCAGCGCTGCCACGGCAGCGCTGTGAATTCCCAAGTTTAGCCAAGGCCTGAGATTAAGGGCCAGATTGTGACCAACACTTATCAGGGTGTGTTGAAGCATAGAAGGAGGCCCCAAACCACACTCCATATGGGCGCAATGTGTGGAGCAGCCACCATCCCTGCATGCCTCTGTGCACCCCCAGCCGTGCTCCTCACTGCAGAGGACATGGAGAGGAGATGGCCCTGCCTCCTCCCCACTACCCCAATTTGCAGGACCAGTGAGGTGCATATGGGGTAGCATCCACTGGAAGGGTGCAGCCTATGAGCCCTGCCTGTGCAGTGGGCTGCTTGGGGAAGGACTGTGCCTCCCTGAAGTCCTATGCTTCCCCCAAGCTGCCTCTGGGGTAGTGCAGCTTCACATCACCACCACCTCACCACAGGCATAGATTTGGCCTGTAGTGTTGGGGACTGTACTGTGGGATCCTGCAGTAATTTTATACAAGGGTGGATAGTAATTGCTGGAAGCCTCCTATTCCCAGTGATCAGTGCTCTCCCATTTTTTGGCATGTGTGTGTATTTTGTTTCTCAGGTCACAGACATAGGCAGGAATAACAATAATGCCTCCCGCTGATCTAGCAATGCCTATCTGCCAAGTGCTTTGTTAGCACAAAACAGTTGATCATCCCATGGGTAGGGGAAAGTGAGTCACAGAACAGTTAAGTGACTTGCCCAAAGTCACGTAGCAACTCAATGGTAGAGCTGAGAATAGGACCCAGGAGTCCTGGATCCAGTTCCTTGGCTCTAACCATGAGCCTCTAATCCGCTATGACTCAATTGTCATCCACGGAGCAGACAGAGTCGGTAACAAAGGGTTGGTTTTTTTTTTTTTTTTTACCATAATCCCACATAACAGAGACAATCCTATTGGGTCTCCAGACAGAGGAATTGAGACTTTAGGTGTCAGAGTCTGAGGGCTCTGTCTGTGGGGCGGGGTCGTTTTGGGGCTGTCGGGTGATCTCAGTGCAAAACTGGTCATTGTGCCCTAGGGCAGCATGGATTAAACCTAAACATGTATTTTTAAACTGAGCAGAGCTCTGGAGGCGTAATACGCAGCCTGGCCCTGGAAAGGAAACCAGCCCCGAGTCCCCGGGAGGAGGATTAGTCTGGCCATGACAACAGCATCCGTGAATCTCTGAGGGACACAGCCTGACAAGGCAGCTGAGGGCTGGAGCTGCCCTTCCCCTGGCAGCAATAGGGGCTCCGAGGCTGCCAGCATTCAAATGTCTGACACGCATCACACTGCAGCTTCTGTATTCCCAGCCCATGTGTCCCTGATCCCCAGCAGAGCCCAGTTAATACCTAATTAATAGGGCTCTTTCTAATGAACTAAGCCCTAACTGCCAACCACCCTGCCCTTTAATCTCTCTCCTACTCTGAGTGAAAGAGCTTGGCAGGTGTCACTCTGGTCCCCGCGCCACATGGCAGCACTGGCACATGGCAGGTCCGTTCTGCCTGTACTGACCAGGGTCATTAACGGGGGCTGGAACAATTTGTGTAGTGGGGGTGCTGAGAGCCATTGAACCAAACCATAAACCTTGTATATAATGGAAACCACTTCAAGTCAGGGGGGCTACAGCACCCCCCCCCCCCGCACCTTAGTTCCAGCACCTATGGTCATTAACTCTCCTGGGCCTTATTCCCTCCTACTGCTTTTACACCAGTGCAATTGCATGGAGTTAAATGGCCCGGCTTCTTATTTACAGCGGGGTGCGGGCAGCATCTCTTCAAACCCGCCTGGAAACCGTCCCAGAAATCCCCACTCTGGGCATTAGGCGTGAGAAGCTGAAAGCATCATTTAAACTAGCTTTCCCCCCTCGACAGAGTATTACTGTGTTCTGTGTCGTGTGTCTCGGCGGGGTCTGAGTAATGTGACGCGAGAACCGCCTGCCCTTCCTACGACTGAGACCAGAAGTTTCTTGGGCCGCGCCTGACGAGCAGTATAACTGCTGTGAAATTCCAGGCTGGAAGGAGCCCATGCTGCCCATGGCATACCCATCTATACCCTCCCAGCACTCCCCACATGGAGACAGGAGCTCAAACATCTTTATACAAAGAAAACCCCAATTTCTTCCTGTCCTTCTTGGAGCCTGTTGTTTCTGTGCTCAGGACAGCCCCAGCCTGCCCCATGAAGTTGGCCTTCCACCCAGATGTTGCTTGCCAGCTGCCTTGCATCACAGCAAATCAGTTTTAATGCAGCGGCTCTCCTAGGACAACACTGGAACTCACTTACCGAGGAAGAGGCCTAGATGAAGCGTTTGCAGGAGCACTTCACAGTCTTTTGTAAGACAGCCAGCAAGATCCTTTCCGATGCCCCCAAGTCCCATCTCCACTCAGTAGAAGTGCTGCTGGAGCCTGAGCCCTGGGCAATGCATACACCAATGCCAAGACCCCAGCATCACCCATTGTCTGCAACGGAAATTGCTGTGTCCCAGAAGTGAATGGTTTGTCTTTAGCTGCAGAGCTCCACTAATGAGGAGTTTATCCTGCACTGTCCCTGTGGCTCCCACCCCATAATCCCTGGTGCTAGATCTCTGCTCCCCATATGGAACCTTGCCCCCCAACCTCCCATTAGGAAAGAACTCAGGATGCATGTATTCCCTCAAATGACTTGGGTTCTAGCCTGGCACAATGCAATCCCTGCTGCTCCTCCTTAGATATCTGCTGGGCACCCCTGGACTTGCCCTTCGTCCCCACATGCAGGGACAATCATTAAAAGCCAATCCTATTTGTATTAATCACACTCGGATAAATGCAAGATTTACAGTCAGTTCAATATGTCTATAGTTGGGTTTGCCAGTTGTGCTTTCATGGAAGCTAGGAGGGGTGACCCTGCTGAGGTGGTATGATGTACGTGTGCCACTCTGGGCTTCCATCCTGTGGAGCCCCAGTCTATCTGGAGGGGGATGATTGAGAGGGCCAGGTCTCTGGTTTTAACTGCCTAGACCCTAGGTTACTGTAAACACAGCTGAAATGCTGACTTTAACCTTTTATTCTTATCTGCGAGATAAACTGAGTTGCAGGCCATTCCAAGTGTGGGCCTTCTGAATGAATTTCTTCATTGCCTCTTCACCGCAGAGGACACGGGGGAAGCCCCACACCTGAGCCATTCTTTTTAGGTGGCAAGTCTGAGGAACTGTCCCAAACTGACGTGTCAGTAGAGGAGGTTTTGGAACAAATCGATAAATTGGAACAGTAATAAGTCACCAGGACCAGATGGTATCACCCAAGAGTTCTGAAGGAACTCGTACATGAAACTGCAGCACTACTGACTGTAATATGTAACCTATCACTTAAATCAGGCTCTCTCTACCAGATGACTGGAGTGTAGCTAACGTGTAAACCTATTTTTTAAAAATGGCTCTGGGGGTGATCCTAGCAATTAAAGGCTGGTAAGAATATTAGGAACCATTAGGAAAGGGATAGATGATAAACCAGAAAATATCATAATGCCACTATACAAATCCATGGTATGCCCACACCTTGAATACTGTGTGCAGTTCTGGTCACCCCATCTCAAAATATATATATATCGTGGGACTGTTTCGCTTAGAAAAGAGATGATTAGTGGGGAGATATGTTAGAGGTCTATAAAATCATGAAAGGTATGAGGGAAGTGTTATTTACCCCTTCACATAACATAAGAACTAGTGGTCACCCGATGAAATTAATAGGTAGCAGGTTTAAAGCAAACAAAAAGAAGTACTTCTTCACACAACACACAGTCAACCTGTGAAACTCATTGTCATAGGATGTTGTAAAGGCTAAAAGTATAACTGGGTTCAAAAAGAATTATATAAGTTCACGGAGGATAGGTCCATCAATGGCTATTAACGGAGATGGTCAGGGATGCAACCCACGCACCGAGTGCCGCTAAATCTCTACTTGCCAGTAGTTGGGACTGAACAATAGGGAACGTCCCTCCCTCAAAATTATCCTGTTCTGTTTATTTGCTCTGAAGCATCTGGCACTGGCCACTGTCGGAGACAGGATACTGGGCTAGTTGGACCATTGATCTGACCCAGTGGGACCTTTCTTATGTTCTTCTCTCTTCACTGCTGTGCCGTTGGCTGGAGCCCTGCACTCAGAAGTGGCTGTATTTTACAGTGCTGAATGAATAAAGTTTGCAGTGGTCTTTGGGGGGAAAGTGCACTCATGTAAATGACAGACTATTTTAATTATGTTCCCACCCAAAGCGTGTCACCTACATAGGGCACCCAGGGCAGGTGTGTGGGCCAGCATCAACAAGAACAACACAATGCACATGGCAACTTTGTGTGCATGTTCTTGGCCAGTGTTCTGTTCCCAAGCGTACAAATACATACCCACCATTATAGATCTCTTGTGCATCTAACATAGAGTGGCTCACCCCTTGGCAATGGTTTGGCTGGCACAATGACTAGACAGCAGCAAGCTTGTGTGACCTGAATTGTTATTTCTTTCATTGGGGCTCAATTCTGCAGACCCTAGACAGGCAAATCTCCAATTGGCTTGCAGGACTGAGGCCTGGGTATTTGGAATTTTCCTTTGGATGCCTGCCCCAAGGGGCCTCCTGAGGAATTCCCAGGGCTGGAAATCACTGCAGAGAGCTTTAGGGAAGAGCAAACCTCCAGCTAACTGTTGAGAACCTGATTTGTGTGTGTATGTATGTGTGTGCATGTCTGGGTAGGCTTCTTTTTGGCTGCATATAGGGTGTCTGTCTGCTCAGAGCTCTGATATTTATTCTGAGTATTGTGCCAATTGCAGACTCTTCTCCTTAGTGCCTGAGATGTCAAAATGAGAAATGGCCGGCTGAAATCTGAGTGTCTGACTGGATTAGAAATTCCCATTGTATACCATATCTCCTCCCCTCCTCAGCTTTATCTCAGTTAGCGAGAGGTCATGTATATGGAACGTGCCCAGCAGCCGTGGTTGGCAAAGGCTTCTATAGAAATTGTAGCATATTGTGAGCACTATGGAATTTGGTTTCCAAGATCAGAGGAGCAGTAGGGAGATAGGGTTCAGAATGGGAGCAATTGGTTTGCTTGTTGTTGAGGTTCCCAACAGATAGCAGAAATTTCTCTCCTCCTTGTGGCCCACATGGCTGCAGGTAAAGATAGTTGGAGACTACAGGGTGCGTGCTGGAGCCAATTGTAACCTGGTTGACCTGACCTGCCATTAAAATTTCTTGCTCTATCTTTTCAAGCCAGAGAATACTGCTTCTCTGGGAGTGTGTCATTGTTTGGTGGATCTGGAATAGGGTGACCAGATGTCCTGATTTTATAGGGACAGTCCCGATATTTGGGGCTTTTTCTTATATAGGCTTCTATTACTCCTCCCACCCCCTGTCCCGATTTTTCACACTTGCTGTCTGGTCACCCTAGTCTGGAACAATCTGAACAGGGGCTGCCCAAATCAATCCCTGTAACAGGATTCCTCTTTCCACTGTGCAAAATGAATACATTTGGTTGTTTCCTGATCTGTCTCTGACTGAACACGGCCCATAGAACACCCTATAAAACTGATTAAATAAAATGGCTCCACTTCACACCGTCACTGAAAAAGTCATTTCCTAGTAAGAACAGCAGGGTTCCTTTATGAATGGTGAATGCCCAGATTCTGGAATTTAGGTCGGACCATTGGTCCATCATCATCTTGATATCTTCTCACCTCCAACCATGGCCAGTGCCTGATTCTTCAGAAGTAGATAGAGAAACAGAACCCCCAATGCACCTGGCCAGCTGCTCTATGGGGTGCAGGATGAACCCCCACCACTCATTAATTTTAACTGATCACTTCTACATCATAGCAGCTAAGAACTGGGAAAAAATAAATTGGCATTAAAGCATTTATTTGGAAGCAATTGAAAAAGGAACCAGGCCAGCTAGAAAGTAGAGGTCAGAAAATTAGCCCTGTTCCTCCTTCATCAAGCTCAATCTTAGCCCTTCAGAATCCTGTTGTAGCTACTGTATTTATATAGGTGGCCTTTGATGGATGGTGGCATGTGATATAGTAGACAGAATTCAGGACTGGGAGGGAGAGAAGAGATTCCGAGTTCTAATCCTGGCTCTGACACTTACTCCTTTGGGACAAATTTTCAAAATCTGCTTCGCATTTTGCTCCTGCAGTTCTTCACCCACAACCAACCATGAATGCAAATGCTAGAATCGAGGCACCTTGTGATACTTCCTTAGACCGTAAAACTCACGTGAGCAGGGACTGCCTCTTCCTTTATGTAGAAGTGGTACATAGCACACAGTAGCTGATACCATCCCACTACTGCTTATTATTATCACTAATCACCTCAGTCCCAGGGCACCTTGTATTGGCAAAGAGCTAACCTGTCCCAGCTCCCACATCCCCGAGACTTGTTTTATTCCACTGGCTAAAATTCTTGTGTGTGTTTCCTTGGGAAGCATTAGGGGAATCAGGTAGGGGATGCTCCCAACTCAAAACCTGGCTCCTGTATGAGAAAAAGAAAGACCTGAACAGGTACTTAGGTTGCATTTGTTACCGGGTGGAAAAGGGGAACCAGATCAAAGGCTTATTTATATCTGGGGAGATGAGACAGAATCAAGGCTGGAATTGTCAGGCCCCAGGGGCTCAAAGAGCTGGATATTTCAGGCCACTTTGGTCTGTTTATTAGAAGAACTCTGTACTCGTGACAGGTGTTGGCTCGACATCCCCGGAGACTGAATCTTCTTTCTCTCCACAGAGCAGATGGAGCAGAGGCTGCAGGAGTGCAAGCTTCCCCACCATGACCTGGCAATCAGGGACATCATTTCAGAAAAATTGTGGGGGGCAAAGTTGGGTCAGTATATGGAACATTATACGTGATTATATTATAGTCTGCAAAATGAGGGAGGTGGCAAAAAGTGGACCATATAGAACCATGAAAAGTCTGGGGGGGAGAAACTGCCCCCCTTGTCCCATAGCATGTGATGCCCCTGCAGGCAATGTCCCTGAAACCAGAGGGGACCCATCTCTAGGGCTCAAAGGAATGTTCAGTGCCATGGCCCATTCAGGACTTTGCCTCTGTGCTCTAGCTGCCAGCAAAGGGCCCAATGAAATCACTGTACAATAAGAGAGATTGTTGTTTTAAGAATGTTTGTGCTGTAGAATTAGAGAATTAATTCAGTTGCCTTTGCCCAGTGTGGCAGGAATGAGGATTCTGACAGTCACATATACATTTGAATGCTTTGCACTCTTAATAATTTGGTCTCTGATGACAGCTCTTTGCCTTTCTCACTGTTATAATTTGGATGTTGCTGACTTCCCCTTTCTGGGGATGCCAGGAGCTGCCGAGTGGATAATGCATAGTGAGTGTCTGAGGAGGAGGATGTACTTGCGTTATCCTGTGCAATAATACAGTACGATAATACTACTTTGCATTTCCGTATCTCCTTTCATCTGCTGAACTCCGAGTACTTTACAGGCACTAATTAAGCCTAACAACACCCTGAAAGATAGTTAAACATTATTAACCCCACTTTACAGATTGGGAAATTAAGGCACAGAGAGATTAAAGGACTTGCCCACGTCACTGTCAGTGCTGGAAAGAGAACTCAGGAATCCTGCTCCCCAACCACCGTGTGCTGTAACCAGGAGATAGCTCGGCCTGCCCAGAGAGGAGAGGTACATTTTGAGGTTGAAAGAAGTATTGTATTGTAAATCACTGGGGGCTTGGTCTCTCTCTCTTTTGGCCATTTTGTAGAAAATTTGCCTGCAAAGCGCTCTCTTGAGGATTCCATCTACATTAACAAGGGCCCCAGAACCCTCTTGACAATCACCTCTGAGTTAACTACTCAGCACTGCAGAATACTGGTGGCTGTTAGGCACCAGTGGGTTTATCCCTGTGCCCATTTTGCTCTGTCACTACATGCAGCTCAGGAGCTTCTGCAGTGTGACCTGCAACCGCCATCTGGCTAAGAGGAAGATGCAAGCCATGTAGCCAGGGTGTCTGCATGCTCTGTCTGAGGTGTCAGACAGGATCCTGGGGGATCCCTAAAGAGCAGTGTGTGGGATCCTGGGGGAATCCCTGGGGGTAAAGGTAGGCTGAACTGCCTGTGTCAATCCTCACAGTTGGTAGCTAACAGCATATAACAGAAGACCCAAGTGTGAAATCTCTTCCCTGCAGACTCCGTTAGTAAAAGCAGGCAATCACAGAGCACAGGGAAGGGGCCCAGACCCCCACGGTGGGGATAGAGCTGGTAAGGTGCATTTGCTCAGTGTGTTTTAGAGCAGGAGGGAGGGGAGAGTCAATGACTCTGGCTCCAGCACTGAGGAACTTGGGGGGTGAGCCAGGGGACTGGACTATTCTTCTCTTTTTTTCTGTCTTAACTACAGATCTGCTGGTTGTTGTTAGCACACACAGATATCTCTCCCCCGCACCCCCCATCTTCAGGGGGATCTATTAGAGCGGATGTGGGGGGGCTGAGGGTTTTCTCCTTTCTCACCTTCCCTTTGCTAGCTACTTCGGAGGAAGGTGGGGAATCTCACTGCCCTAGTTTCCTCCCAAATGAGTGTCTCCGGTGACGCTAATTAAGCTTCCCCTTCGACTTGGAAATGCGGATGGCCTGGGCATTGGTAAATTATCCCATGCACCAGATGGGCTTTGCCCATCTCTCAAACCTCTAATTATTGTGTCCAGCCCCTGGAGAGGACAGACCCCCTGGGGAGTGAAACTGAGCAAGGGCTATCAGGAGCTCTAGCCCATTTCTGGGTAGCAGCCCTGAAACGTGGCTGCTGCTGCACAAGACAGGGAGCTGGCACATGGCCTGAGCCCACGCCGTGCTCATGAAAACAAAACACAGCCTGGGAGTTATGCACAAAGGGGGCCACGCTCCGCTCTCCCACCAGTGCAGCCAAGCAGATGGGTCTCTGCTCACTTCCCAAGCTCCCTGTATTCCACCATGCTGGTGCCCTCTCTCTCACTCTTATTAATTGACATCAGAACTGCAGAATCATTGTGCTGAGATTACAGAGAGTCATTCACACTAATGAACTCAGTCCCGTGGAGTGTTGTCTTCTCTGCAAAAATAAGTGTTTGTGTCTCTTGTTTTGGGTCTTTGTCACACATTGTGTCCTGCGTTTGTGGCTTGAGAGCTATGCAGCTAAGGCCTAGAGAAAGGCTATGCAGTCAGGGCCAGTTTCAGAGTTGCTCTGCCCAGTTGTGGTGGTGTTCACACCAGTACAAAGTCAGTGCAGAGCAACTACCCACTTAAAATGGCAGCATTTTACAGCTTGTTCTGCATTGATGCAAATGACTGCAGAGATGCAGGACAGCATTGAATCAGACCCCTGTTATCAAAGGCCAGGACTACACTTAAAAGTGTTGCCAGCATAGCTATATCCATTAGGGGGTGATTTTTTATGACATCGCTGTGTCAGCAAAAGTCCTAGTGTAGGCACAGTTATACTGGCAAAAATCTTCAACTGTGTCTATGCTAGGAGTTTTGCTGGCATAGCCATGCTGGCAAAGCTTTGAAGTGTAGACAAGGCTTACGGGTGGGCTTCTGTCAGAGCTTTGCTAACTGCATCAAAGTGATGTAAAGTGATGGATGCAATGACAGTCAGCATGGATTTGTCAAAAACAAATGGTGTCAAACCAACCTGATAGCTTTCTTTGACAGGGTAGCAAGCCTTGGAGATGGGGGGAAGCGGTAGATGTGGTATATCTTGACTTTAGTAAGGCTTTTGATGCTGTCTCGCATGACCTTCTCATAAACAAACTAGGGAAATGCAACCTAGATGGAGATACTATAAGGTGGATGCAAAACAGGTTGGAAAACCATTCCCAGAGAGTAGTTATCAGTGGTTCACAGTCATGCTGGAAGGGCATAACGAGTGGGGTCCCGCAGGGATCAGTTCTGGGTCCAGTTCTATTCAATATCTTCATCATTGATTTAGATAATGGCATACAGAGTACACTTATAAAGTTTGTGAACAATACCATGCTGGAAGGGGTTGCAAGTGCTTTGGAGGATAGGATTAAAATTCAAAATGATCTGGACAAACTGGAGAAATGGTCTGACGTAAATAGGATGAAATTCAATAAGGACAAATGCAAAGTACTCCATTTAGGAAGGATCAATCATTTGCACACATACAAAATGGGAAATGACTGCCTAGGAAGGAGTACTGCGGAAAGGGATCTGGGGGTCATAGTGGATCACAAGCTAAATATGAGTCAACAGTGTAACACTGTTGCAATAAAAGGCGAACATCATTCTGAGATGTATTAGCAGGAGTGTTGTGAGCAAGACACGAGAAGTCATTCTTCTGCTCTACTCCGTGCCAATTAGCCTCAACTGGAGTATTGTGTCCAGTTCTGGGCACCACATTTCAGGAAGGATGTGGACGAATTGGAGAGAATCCAGAGAAGAGCGACAAAAATGATTAAAGGTCTAGAAAACATGACCTATGAGGGAAGATTGAAAAAACTGGGTTTGTTTAGTCTGGAAAAGAGAAGACTGAGAGGGGACAGGATAACAGTTTTCAAGTGTGTAAAAGGTTGTTACAAGGAGGAGGGAGAAAAATTGTTTTTCTTAACCTCTGAGGACAGGACAAGAAACAATGGACTTAAATTGCAGCAAGGGAGGTTTAGGTTGGACATTAGGAAAAACTTCCTAACTGTCAGGGTGGTTAAGCACTGGAATAAATTCCCTAGGGAAGTTGTGGAATCTTCATCATTGGAGACTTTTAAGAGCAGGTTGGACAAACACCTGTCAGGGATGGTCTAGATAACACTTAGTCCTGCCATGAGTGCGGGGGACTGGACTAGCGACCTCTCGAGGTCCCTCCAGTTCTATGATTCTATGAGAGTGACCAAGGGAAAAGATCTATCTTGCACGGGACTAGGATGAGACCAAGGAAGGAAGGGGTCCTCCCTCTCTCCAGACAGAGCTCTGAGGATCCCTCTATTGCTCCCCCCCCCGGATGACCCCACATCCCCATGCTGTCACAGCACCTCCTTGATGCTGCTACCCCCAGCCCTGAGCGGGGGGAGCAGGACTGCGGTGGGGCCTAATGCAGGCTGAGCTTGTGTTGCCTCTGGGAGTCCAAACTGTGTCATCATTTCAGGCTGGGCAGAGTCCCTCTTGCCCTCTCCCACCAGCAGCTCCATATGTGTGGCATTGGTTGGCCCCCACCTCAGAGCCACACCCCTCTCCTAAGTAGAGTCTGTCTCCATGCTCCCCTGGGACACTCCAGCTACCTCCCTGTCCCCAATCATGCTTACTCCACCTGCAGGCCACAGTGTAGAAGAGCCATTGTTCCACGGGGGCAATCTCGGTCTCCCAGCATGGAGTGAGTGACCTCTGCAGAAACCATTATTCTTTGTATTTATTGAGAAGAAACATCTGGGGCGTGGGACCTTTCTTGGTTTTCTTGCTTAAAAAAATCCCAAAGAACTCAAATGGAGTCCATGTACCATTTGGGCTGTGCCTGTGCCAACAGTAGGAATAGCGATGCCGGTGGAAATTGCAGACCAGCTAATGATGGCTGGGCTGGCCTAGGGGAGAGCTAAACACATGCATCTTTCTATCAGGAAGCCACGGGGTGCCAAGAGAGGTAATGCTTCCAGCTGTGCATATCAAAGGTGCATCATTTTGGGGACAGGGTCTCACCCAATGTCTTTTGCCCCCTTCCTCCAGGCCATGGCAGCCACTGCTAGATCACTGTTTATGCAAAGATTGAAAGAAAAAATACACCTCTCTGAGCTGGCTGCTTTGTGTAAGTCGTGAATGATTTTCTGTCACTAGGTATCAAACTGTGGTTGAAAGGATTTCCAGTTGACATTTAGCAGTATTAAATTACAAAATAACCACAAGTCAGCCACTCAGTATGATATAAACAGTGGGATTTGACAGAGCTATTTCTGGCCTTGGGGACCAATTTACTCATTTTTACAGTCCCAACTCCAGTCATCCGCTGGTAACACACAGCGCCTTTTGGACACCGTCTATTCGGAATTAGAGACACATATGGCAGAGTGTAATTACCTATTTATTCTGTTGCTGAATCAGCAAACTGAGGCTAGTTAACATTGCAGCTCACAAGCCCCTTTCATAAACATGGGTCACAGTCGGATCAGTGCAAAATTAATGCAAATGAAAAAAAGAATTCCAATGAGAGAGGGAGCCAACAAAACCGGATGATTTAACGGGGGAGAAAAAGGACTCTCTGTGGTCTTTGTGAGTGTGAAATCTAAGCCCTGGTCTACACTAAAATTTAAATCATCCCAGCTACATTGCTCAGGGGTGTGAAAACTTCATAACTGATCTAACCCCAGTGTAGATACAGCTCAGTGGATGGGAGAATTCTTTCGTCAGCCTAACTACCGCTGCTCAGGCAGGTGGATTACCTACATCGATGGAAAGAGCATCTACACTATGGCGCTACAGGGCGTAGTTGCAGCATGGTAGCTGTGCTGTTGTAGCACCCGTAGGGTGAACATGCCCTATGGATACAGGGTACAATTCTGGGATAAGGGACCGGATTCATTGCACATGCCCACTGGTGTAAATCAGAAGTAGCACCTTGGAAATCAGAGGAGATGAATGGCTGTAAACCTGGAGTCAGTGAGAGGAGAATTAGGCACGTTGGCTGAGGCTATGGCTCAGGAAATGGGCAGCTGATCTCAGCTCAGAGCTTTGCACCTTTGTGTGCTGCTATCCCCATTGGATCCAGTTTCCCCCTGCTTTTAAGATGGCCTTTGAAGTAAGTGGGAGATGCAATGGCTTACACCAGGGAGAGAGACAGTAGCTGGATGCTCAGAGGAGTGCATGAAGTGGTGCTGTCCCCTCCTCCCAACCTTTTCTAGTTTCCCCTGAGGGCCAGGCATGCAGGTTAGTGACTAGAGGCCGCAAGTGCTTTGCAGCTTCCCACAAAGCTGGAGCATTTAGTGGTTAGTAAGCGACAGAGCTTGGAGGGTGGGGAAAGTCACTCATGTGCTGGAGACTTGATAAAGTCTCCTGTCACTGCACCCCCATCGCCCAAGGCCAGTAGCCTGCTGGCTCTGCCAGCCAACCAGCACTTTCAATGGGCTTGTCAATCAGACAGAGTGTCCAGGGCTGATACTCTCCACCTGCCCAAACAGCTGCAGGCAGGTTGGTGTTGTACGTGACACACGTGAAAGGGTTAATTTCCACAAGCCCTAACTGCTCCCAAAAGAAGCAAGGAGCAGGGTCCTGCCTTCTGGGTAAACCAGCCAATGGGAGTTTGTCCTGGTGATGTAATGCTTGTATAACTTCTTCTCCTGCCAGGGGAGTTTGTGGGGGTGGAGTTTCTGTGGAACCAGACAGAACTGTTTTCCTGCTCTTCCCCTTGAGGTTGGTGTAATGATCTCTTACCCTGACACTTCTTGCTTGCCACCCCAAACAGAGCCAACCTTACTGGCCACTACCAGTTACTGACACAAGCTCTCTTCCCCGCTCCTCTCCTGCAGTACATTGCAGTTACAGAAATGCCTTGTGCTAAATAAATGGAGGCTATCGTACCAAAGGAAAACTCCATTGTGGAGGGGAGAGAACCTCATCTGACACCTGATGGTTCCACTCAGGGAGTGGGATGTGCCTGCACCCCACTTTTTTCAGGAAAGAGAACAAGACTTGACTCCACAACCCAGAGATCCCCCAGGAGCTGTACAGAGGCCTGGTGCCTCCCTACTGACTATGATGTGGTTGCCCCATCTCAAAAAAGATATATTGGAATTGGAAAAGGTTCAGAAAAGGGCAACAAAAATGATTAGGGGTATGGAACAGCTTCTGTATGAGGAGAGATTAATAAGACTGGGACTTTTCAGCTTTGAAAAGAGACAACTAAGGGGGGATATGATAGCGGTCTATAAAATCACGACTGGTGTGGAGACAGTAAATAAGGAAGTGTTATTTACTCCTTGGCATGACACAAGAACTAGCGGTCACGCAATGAAATTAAGAGGCAGCAGGTTTAAAACAAACAAAAGGAAGTATTTCTTCACACAATGCACAGTCAACCTGTGGAACTCCTTGCCAGAGGATGTTGTGAAGGCCAAGACTATAACAGGGTTCAAAAAAGAACTAGATAAATTCATGGAGGATAGCTCCATCAATGGCATCCCTAGCCTCTGTTTGCCAGAAGCTGGTAATGAGCGATAGGGAATGGATCACTTGATGATTACCTGTTCTGTTCATTCCCTCTGGGGCACCTGGCATTGGCCACTGTCGGAAGACAGGATACTGGGCTAGATGGACCTTTGATCTGACTCAGTATGGCCGTTCTTATGTTCCTATGGGTTCCTGACCCTCTTCCAGCTCCCTGTCAATGCGGCTCTGCCTCTCCTTGCTTGAAGGACGATTGCATGGCATGTGGGAACTCCATGGGGTTGGTAGACGATTCCCTGCAGAGTTGGTGGGGGAAAGGCATGCAAACCCAGCTCCATTCCTGACTTGCCCTAGTCCACCCTCCTTTCTGTGCCTAGTTCTCCAGCCTGGCAGAGGGCTTTTACTGAGCCTAGGGACAGCGCTCTTTCCACACAGAGGTCTCAAAGGAAAGATCTGCCCCTGGGAGTCGCTATGCTGTGAGGAATCCCAGAGTTTATTTGCTCTCAACTTTAAGGTCTTCTAAAGAGTCCTCAGCTGAAACGTCTGATCTGAGGGAGCACTTGACCAGGAAGGGGCATGTGGCTAAGGGATATGTGACTGCCTGGAGACTATATAAGAAGTGCTCTGTGGTTAGTCAGAGAGTGTTCTGTGTCAAAGCAAGACTTGTGATAGGCTCTCAGTAGTGGTTAGGTAGGAGATCTGGGAAGGAGTTTGGAGAAGGGATGAATGATGGGCCTGTAGGGAATGGCCCAAGGAAGTGATGTGCTGTGAGATGTCAAGTGGGGTGCACAGAGACTGTATTTTGAGGCTCTCTGGGAGATCTGAAGAGCCTGGGTTCACTGACCATTGCCTGGAGACATATACAAAACCTTGTGCTGAGCTGGAAGGAGGATTCTGATTTTAGTTCATATTTTTATTAATGACTTGGCACAAAAAGTAGGAGCTAATGACACAAAGCGGGGAGGCATTGTCAATACAGAGGAGGATTGAAATATTACCCAGGAAGCACAGGGTGACTTTGAGGACTGGGATAATAGAAATGAGAGGAAATTTAAGAGTACAATATGCAAGGTGATGCACTTAGGGACTAACAACAAGAATTTCTGCTACAAGCCAGAAGTTCTTCAGTAGGAAACAACAGATGAGGAGAAAGACAAGGGTGTATTTATTAGTCAATCACAGGGTGACTATGAGTATAACAGGGCCTCCTTGGTCCTGCTTCTGTCTTGGTTGACAAACTAGGCAGAGACCCTTGTGCTGGTCCAACACCTTGTATAGTTTATTTATAAAGGAGTCCCACCACCTTCACAACATACATAGCACCTTTAAGAAGCGGGGGGGATCTTTCTCTCCCTCTTACCACCTGCCTCCCCCCTCTTTACTTCCTTCCTGTGCCTATTTGTGGGCTCTGGCTAATGGCTTAATTAGCCTTTCTGCCCTGTCCCACCCACAAATTAGACACAGCTCTGCTTAGTCAGCTCCAATCTGCTTTGCCTGATTGGAGCTGCTGTGAGTAGAGTGCTGACTCAGGCTTTCATACCTAGCACTCTGTCACAATGAGCCACCAGTGTGATGCAGCTGTGAAAAAGGCAAGTGTGATACTAGGCTGTATCAGTTGAGGCATTTTCAGTAGAGAGGGGAAAGTACTAGTGCCATTGTACAAGGCATTGGTAAGACCTCATCTGGAATACCGTGTACAGTTTGAATCACCCATCTTCAAGAAAGATTAATTACTGGAACAGGTGCAGAGGAGGCTGCTTGGCTGATCCGGGGAATGGAGAGCCTGTCTGATGAGAGGAGACTAAAAGAGCTTGGCTTGTTTAGCCTAGCAAAATGCAGGCCGAGAGGGGCCTGATTGCTCTTTATAAATACCGGGGAGTAAACACCAGGACGAAAGAAGAGCGGTGTAAGCTAGAGGACAATCCGTGGCACAAAAACAAATGGGTATGAACTGGCTGTGACAGACTGACAGTATCCTGGACAAACCTTATGGAATTAAGATAAACTTCATTGAATTAAGTTAAACCGGACTGAGTTAAGTTTAATACTTTTGGGGTCCATTGTATTAAACATGCAATTCTGTATGTGTTATTGTGGAATTGTGTGTAACCCCTCTAGGAGGAGGGGGTGCTAATGTAATTCCTCCAGTGATCAGCCCTTTGAAGCTACCATGGAGAGGTTCACATGTAGTAGTTCAAACTGGTTTCTCCAGTGACCAATAGACAGAGATAGGATTTTTGGCTAAATAGCCTGGTTTTAAACAGGCTTAGGGCCGCCTTCTTGATCCAGCAAACAGACAGGACCCCTGGTCCATGGAGTGCCCCAATCCTTAATAGGGAATGACTGGGACTGCTGAGGCCCCATAAGACTGTGCTTGTTCTGAGCTGAAGCTGTGATGAACTTGAAACCACAAGGAAACCCCTTGGGTGGACTGCTCCTGCCAGAGCCCCTGTTTGCTTGGAGTGACCTTGGGTAAGCTTATCCACATGTGCATAGGTGCTTTTATTGTTTTTGAATGTTTTCTCTGCAGTGCTTTTGCCTTAAGAATAAAATAGGCTTGCATAGGAAGTGCTGTGTGATAATTATACCTGTGGGCAGTCACACCCGTCAATGTCTCCGAAGAGAAAGCAAGCAGACCCACTTGAGCAGCCAGTCTCTGCTGGGAATAACACAGTGAAGGCAGGGAACTGTTCAGCCTGGAGATCTCCCGGTCAGAAAGGAGTGAGACGTGGGTCTCCACCCAAGAGAGGTGACAGGGGAGCTGGAAGCCTGAGAGTGGGTGCCCTGGCTGGATCCTGGAAGGGCAATACAGGTGCAGTTGCCCTGATATGTCACACTGGCCATGAATGAATTCAGGCTGGTCTCTACCCTCAGAGGAGGGAAGTTCTGGAACAGCCTCCCAGTGGGAGTTGTGGGGGCAAACAACCTAACTAGTTTTAAGATGGAGCTTGATAAGTTTATGACTGGGATGATATACCTGGGTTGGCTGCGACAGCAAGAGACTAGACTTGATGAGCTAGGAGATCCCTTCTCATCCCATGGCCCCTATGATTATAGAGCCACAGAGCCCAGGAAGGGCTGGGAAGATGGTTGAGCCTGGCATAGGCAAAGGGCTAGGGTGGTAGATTGTGTTTTCTGTTGTACTTTCCTTCCACTCCAGTCACTTCCCTGCACCAGATCTGCTGCAGGTTCCTGCCAGAGGAAAATTGCCATCCAGAGAAGGAAACTCAGCAAGTGGCCACATCTCCAGCCGGGGGAGAGGCCTGCTGCCGTGATGGCCACTCTACAATAAGGCAGCCTGGCAGCAGACCTGTTCTAGGGGAACCAATGCAGCCGGCTCATCTTTCTCCTCCTGCCCCCACCCCCATGTAGTGAACGTCTTCAGAAGGCAGCAGAATGTGTTCCCGTCACAAGTTAGAAGCATAAAGTGCCCAGTGAAAATTTGGAGGGGACACTAGAGAGTATTAGTAATAACCAGGGCAGGGTGTGCAGCCGTATAGACATTTGGTCATGCTAAACATATAGCAGTTGCTTTCCCACCAACTTTAGAGATATTATAGCTGCCACCATGATGTGCTTTATTCCTGAGGATCCTTAACTGGGACAATCTATTCAGGGTGAAAGCAGGGCAGGGGCATGAGGCTACAATAATACAAATAATAATTATTATTATTGAGTAATTCAGATGGAAGGTCAGGAATTGGCCCCTCTCTCTTTGTTGGCACATAGCCCTTGGGTGCACTTTCTCTCTCTTTTTATTTTGATGGGAGGGTTGGTTTGGAAAGTACCTGTAAGCTGAGCGATGCACTGAGTAGGTGGTGCACATCTTGCAACTTCTAGGCCCTGACCTAATTCAGAGCTTTCATATTGTTGCCCATCTGACTTGACCCCCTCACTGTTAAAATGGTGCCTACGTAGGGAGCAACATTGTTTTCTTCCCAGCTAAACCCTATTTTAAGTTTCCAGGTGTGGTCACTCCCTGTGTAGCCACCTCACAAAAATAAAATAAGAATTCTGTCTGGAAGCCTTAGGCTCCAAAGTTTATGCTCGTCTGGAGGGGAGTGTGAGCTAGAAGTCTGAGCACAAGGCTAGGGGACAGGACTTCTGTGTTGTATTCTCACCTCTGCCCCTTATTCAGCGTGTCACCTGGGTCAAATGACTTCCCCTACTGCTCGGTGCCTTATTTTTCCCATTTGAAAAGTGGGGGTAAGAACTACCCACTTCAGAGGCGTGTGGAGGTTTAACCTTTGTGACACACTTTAAGATCTTCACAGAAGGGCAACATCTGACTCTGAAATGAATGCAGCATCCTGCACTGTCTGAGACGCAGCCCCCACCAGGCCAGATGTGGGGAAGAGAGCCCTGCTGTCTGCCATAGGCATTCTCTCTCTCTCTCCAAAGCACTGGGCATCTTGTTTCAGTGTTCAGGGAGCTGGGATTTGACACTCATTAGCT
The DNA here is from genome assembly GCF_002925995.2 of Terrapene triunguis. Lineage (NCBI taxonomy): Eukaryota > Metazoa > Chordata > Testudines > Emydidae > Terrapene > Terrapene triunguis. The sequence continues at coordinate 16,260,040 of NW_020664589.1, forward strand.
CTATGTAGGCTGCACCTGTATTTCACAGTTGTCTGCAGACTATGGGGGAAACCGTATTAAATATTGTGACGTTGCACTCCATATGCTTTATGAAAATATGCTTATGAATGTGAATATATGTAACTGGAATATGCTTTATGCAAAGGGTCTCTTGTAAGGTATCATTACAAATCTTATAATCTACTGAGTGTGTTCATCCTGTTCGTTTGCATGTATTATTTCTATGTCTGGAGTTAGGAGAATAAGATATAAACTTGTATTACTGATGTAAACATATTAAGTGGAAGCCATTAAGGGTGCTTCAGAATCAGTGAACAGTAAATGGCTCTGTTTACTTGCAAACCTTCCTGTGTACGTGTGGGCCAGCCCACGGGGAATGGAGTCTAGGGGGGGTCTCACAGGACATGTGACATGGTCACATGATACTGGAATCCATCTTAAATCTGGTACTTTTAGGTGGGGACCTAGAGAGACAAAAGATTCCCGCCTTGTGTCAAAGCTATAAAAGGGGGTGGAGCAGGACAGAGGGGCGGCCAGTCATGAGACAGCCCCTGCTTACCACCTGAGATGTCTGCTGGAACTAACAAGGACTGTACTGGGGAAAGGATTGGGCCCAGACTAGGAAGGAGTCGAGTCTGTGAACGAAGCTTATTGGAACATCTCTGGGAGTGAGATGTTACCTGTAATCAGTTTCTTAATGTATTAGGCTTAGACTGGCGTGTTTTTGCTTTATTTTGCTTTGGTGACTTACTTTGTTCGGTCTGTTATTACTTGAAACAACTTAAATCCTACTTTTTATACTTAATAAAATCACTTTTGTTTATTAATGAACCCAGAGTAAGTGATTAATACCTGGGGGAGCAAACAGCTGTGCATCTCTCTCTATCAGTGTTATAGAGGACGGACAATTTATGAGTTTACCCTGTATACGCTTTATACAGAGTAAAATGGATTTATTTGGGGGTTGGATCCCATTAGGAGCTGAGTGTCTGGGTGCTGGAGTCAGGTAACCTGCAGAGCTGTTTTCATTTAAAGCCTGCAGCTTTGGGGGCATGGCCCGGACCCTGGGTCTGTGTTGCAGCAGGCTAGCGTGTCTGACTCAACAAGGCAGGGTTCTGGAAGCCCTAAGATGGCAGGGAACACGGGCTCAGGGGTAATTTCAGCACATCAGGTGACAGTCCCAAGGGGGTCTCTGTCACAAATATGTACAGTCTTTCAAGAAAAATGACAAGTGCCAAAGAGCACTGAGTGTGTTCTGGGCCAGATGCTGCAGCAAAGGAGATTTCAAAGGTTGCCAGAGAAAATGTTCCAAGGAACGTGGCTGAAATACCTGTGCCATTTGTTGTACCAAGTCCTTATCTAATGTTCTGAGAAGTTTTCAGAGAAGGAGTGAAATTGTGAGAGTCTTTCAGCATCATATCTGAGCCTCTGGTCAGAATTCATCACCTGCCTAATGTACCTTCACTCAGACTGCATTTCCTGATAACAAACCTCCATCTGCTTTGCCAGCCAAAGGGCATCTTCTCCTAATCTGCCTCTACCTGCACCCCTCTTCGAGCGCTAGCCCTTTTATTTTAATCTCTGCTTTCTGGCTTCAGGTAACAATTCTGAAAATCTTATCCCAGGCCACCAGATAAAGATGGATTCTTAGAAATCAAATCCCACCTGTAGCATGACCTGGCTGTCTGCCCTTTCCATAGTACAATGGTGGCTGCTTCCTGTGATGGCCTGACTTTTGGCAGGCTCCCAGAGAAGCAGTGGAGTATTGTAGAGGGATTGTCAGGCTCTTGGGATTAAGTATGGATCAGCATTTCCACCCTAACGCCCTGTTTTCAGGGGGCATGTGTGGGATTATAACTTGGCCATATAAAATCTAATACAAAGCAACCTAAATCTGTTTTATGGCCAAAGCGGTTGAACCCCAGTAAAAGCTTTGGAAAATTCCATACAAGAAATCTTATTTTCCTATCCATTTACTTCCTTTGTTATGCATTTTTAAACTAAATAGATTGTTTAGAGGAATAGCATTTTCCCCTGAATGTATTAATTAACAATTAGAATCTACTCTACTGGCAGCAGAGGTAGGTATGTTACTGCAGGTCAAAAAACCAACTGTTTTTCCAAACAGCCTTATTTTTATTTCTGTTTTTCTCATGCAAACATTCTTAATATGCAGTATAACAACAGCACTTGGCAACTTCTGAGAACTTTACGAAACGTACCTAACAAATGTTAGAGAAACAAAAACAACAAACAGGAAGCTGTTATAAAAGGAACAAAAATGTTGTTTTAGCCATAGAAGAAGTCTTTTCTAGGCCGCAACTAAACACACAGGAAACGCACACATTAACAGTGGTGCCAACAATCTTTCGGGGGACCGGGCTTTGCTTCAAAGCTTGCCACCAGAATTCAGGGAAATGTATTTTCTGATCAAGTTTAAGTTGGCAGGAGATGGGATCAAGGCAGTAAGATCACTCTGGAACATGGTGATTATGAATTTATTAACAATTGTGAATTTATTAACAATCACTGCACTGTTAAATGAGTCATTTTAAAGTCAGCCCTCATCAATTGTTCCTTTCTAGAACACTGCTTTCCTCTCTCTCTAACCTCACCAGTGAAGTGTACTTTTATAGTGCAAACATCACCTTATCTTACATTGCAGCTGAACAGCTGTAGTTTGTTTTGCAGTTTTCTCAACAGGGAAATCCAAGGTCATGCACTACACAAGTTAAAACACCAGCCCGAAAAGGAGATCACAGAATCCTACATCCAGACATCAATGGGAGGGGCTGCTGTCACAGCAGATTGGCATGTTACCAGAGGTGGCATGAACACAGAGGGAGGCAGCTGTGGGCTAGTGGATCACATGTGTGGCTGAGAGTCGGGAGGCCTGGGTTTTATTCTTGACTCTGCCACTGACTTGCTTGTGACTGTGGGGAGGTTCTTGGGTTCTAGTTTCCTATCTGTAAAATGGGGATAATGATACTTCACCTTTTTAAAGACCTACTGATGAAAAGCACTGAAGAGTAGAAGTATAACAAAGCCATTCATTATCACAGTGGGCTATTTACCAAATAAGATAATAGTTTCATTTATTTCATAACTTTTTATGTAACAAAGTACCTAGATGAGGTATGATAAATATTAAAAACATTCATGCAACTGAAAAAAGTTCTGTGATTCACCAAACAATCATCTAACCCAATCAACCTGCTTGTCTTGATTTGCATGAGTATTTTTGTTGTGTCCAGACATACCTGATAGGTCCAGGACCCGAATATTCCCAACTTGGATCCAATGGCTGGTCAGTCTTAAATAAAGGGATTTAAAATAAAAGTTCCATATTCAAAAGAAATTCCTTACCTTTTACCCCTTATGATGACCAAAGACAACTGTACACAGCAACAATGTACTTTTCATCATTTAAAGCTATTTGTTTCTGTTTTGCAGTTCACTTGGTATGGGTAAATCGCCTGCCCAGTTTCACCTTCTGATTCGTGTCTGTTTGTCTTTCTGTGTCTCATCTGGGCACTATGTTGGGGTTTTCAAACTGCAGGGGGAAAGTGTTCATTGGTTTTATTTGATTTCATAACAATTTCTGTTGATAGGGAGTTTTGAAAAACACTGTTTAAAAAACATAACCTTGGGCCTTAGTTGGTCAGTGCCTCTTTTTATATTTAAACAGACAGATACTTTTCGGATGCTTTGGGGCTTTAAGCTCCCAGGTGAGTCTGATATCAACCCCCACCTTGAGCTCTGTATTTTTCTCCATTGTCTGGCTAGCCTCACATGAGGTGGGTTCTGGGCTGATATTCTATGATTTTCAAAACTGACTTGCATCTAACCATATCTTTTCTTTAATGAGGTAAACTGCAGATAATCTTATTTGACTATTGAATCATCCTGCTGCCATTTATAAACTGCACTTCTGTGAGTGAGGATGGTCATGCACAAGAGACATTAGCATTAGGTCCAAACAGAACCTTACATCAGAACACTCCAAATTTCTGGGAGAGTTTGCATCTGGATTAAAACTTCGCAGAATAGCCCTTCTCTAATACACACTGTATAAGCAGTATAACCAGGACACAGGCTGGCAAACACACATGCAGAATTTTGGTATTTTTATTTAATATGTATGTATTTTCTTTTGGACTTAATGGGAAACATGGATTGTACTAAATCAGCAAAAGGATGACTAGAACTTGTAAAGGTTTCATTTATCTAGCAGAATTTATACTTATTCTATGTTCTGTTGCTGGCATGTAACTCTAGATGCTGAAGAGTAACTCATCCTCTCTTCGTCACCATCCAAACTGGGGTTTTCAAAATGCAGTGGTCTTGGTGGTTCAGGATGAGCTCTGAGAACTTGGAATGCTACTGAAAATAACAGAGTAGAAGGGTTATAATACAAATCAAATGTTTTCCCAAGTCTCTAGTACAGTATCTAACTCTGATTCTGTTTTCCTTCCTGACACTTGGTCTTTTCAGTTGTTTTTGCTCTTAGTTCTGTCAATTGTGGCATCATCCTTGTACCTCCTGTTTCCTTCCTGTTTGAGAGAGCCTTATATCCATGCAGCCTTTGAACCAGTGACACTAAGTCATTTCTATATTTGTAATCAGACAAGCAGAGACAGAGAAACTTTACAGTATCTTATGAGTGTCTAGACGGCACCTGGAACTACCTAACTGTTACAGATTGCAATAAGCATTAGTACTGAGGCAGGGCTATGGAGCTAGGGTGACCAGATGTCCTGATTTTATAGGGACAGTCCTGATTTTGGGGTCTTTTTCTTATATAGGTTCTTATTACCCCCCCCATCCCGATTTTTCACACTTGCTGTCTGGTCACCCTATATGGGGCTGAGTCAATATGAACGCAGAAGATTTCCAAAGAAACCTAAAACCGAATTAGATTTGTAAGTGTCACTGAAACACACAGAGCAAAATCTTTCTTAATAAATGTTAATCTTCTAAATATCATCCATTTGAGTATGTGCCTACTTAAAGTGAACCTGCCACTTCTTCCCTTGGTGGATATCTTTGAAACTATTATTACAACATCACTTTGTCTCTCTTGGAATCTGAGCAACAATTATGGACTTTTAAAATGAGCTTTTTGCTTGTTCAAGCCAAAAAGGAGAAAGTGGGTATAAATGATAGATTGGCCTGTATTGTTTTTGTGAGCTCATCGGTGTTTTTGTTTTGCTACTCCTCACAGACACACAACTTGCAAAAGCTACCTCCATAGTAACGAGAAAACAGTTGGATGGACTCCCTCGGAGGAATAGAATGATAAAGTGAGGAACAGCTGAAAGGACCAGTGGCTGGTATGTAGTGCAGCAGACGTGCAAGTTCCAATTTTAGAAAACTACAACTGGGGGAGACTTGTTCACGTGCCGGCTTTAGCTGCTACTTTCCATGCACATAGTATGCAGAGCTAAGGAAGGTTTGTGGGAAAGATAACTTTACCACCTTCTGAGATGTGTAATAGCCCCTATTCTAGGCGATCGTACGTAAATAATCAGTACATTCATAGTGAGACAGTATAGCGTATACCTAGCAAATGTAGAATTTTTGGGATAGTCACAGTAAACATCTAGGCAAACTTCTAAACTTCTTTTAGTCTATACAGGGTGAGCAGCTGTGCCATGCCTCATTGGAAAGCTACAGTCTTCCTGGCTTTCTCCTTGAGGTTCCTGCCACTATCACACCTTCCATCTCCTGCTTATTTAAAAGATATATATATGAACATCTCTGATAAATGAAGGGAGAGGGGGGTAGCTCCCTTTTTATGGACACTCAGCCAATAGCTATAAAATTAGTAGTTGTTCTCTAATTGCTCTACCTGTAAAGGGTTAAAAAGTCTCACTGCTATGCATAGGTAAAAGGAAGTGAGTGGGCACCTGGCCAAAAGAACCAATGGGAAGGCTAGAACTCTTTTTAAAATTGAAAAATGACCCCCCCCCCTTTTGTCTGTCTGTCTAGTTGTTCTCCCGGAGAGAGGGGACAGGGCAGAGTTATGCTGTGAGAAGCTTGGGCCAGATATGAAAAATCATCAGTATCATACCTAGAAACTACTCCTCTAAAACCCCAAATATTTAAGTAGATCAGGAAATGTCTAGAAAGACGTGATTAGGTTTATCTCTTTTTATTTCTTTATGGCTTGTGGACTCCTCTGTGCTAACCCCAAGTGCTTTGGTTTTGCTTGTAACCTTTAAGATGAACCTCAAGAAAGCTATTCTTGATGCTTAATCCTTGTAGTTATTTTTTTTTTAACTAGCAAAAGCCTAAGTTCCTAGATGTATTTTCTTTTTTTATTAATAAAATTTACCTTTTTTAAGAACAGAAGTGGATTTTTGTGTCTTAAGAGGTTTGTGCACATTGTTTAACTAGCTGGTGGCAACAGCTGATTTCCTTCCCCCCCCCCTCCTCTTTCTCAGCTCTTCCCCAGAGGGGTAAAAGTGCTTGAGGGTAACCCACAGGAAGGAATTCCCAAGTGCGCCTTCCTGGGTTCTCAAAGGGGTTTTGCACTTGGGTGAGGCAGCATCTACCCATCCAAGGTCAGAGAGAAGCTGTAACCTTGGGAGTTTAATACAAGCCTGGAGTGGCCAGTATTAATTTTTAGAATCCTTGCGGGCCCCCACCTTCTGCATTCAAAGTGCTAGAGTGGGGAATCAGCCTTGACAACATCAGTGTCCATAGCCCCAGTGGTTTGATTTTTGACCATGTGCACCCAAGGACAACCTCTGCTTCCTGCCCAGCCTCTGTCCTGCCTATAGTCACTTTTCTTCTTTTTGCATCCTGTGCTTTAAACTAAACTAAGCAAAAATACTCACCCCCTTTAACCCAGATGTTAAGTGCTGCTCTGAAACAACAAATCTACAAAGTTTGGCATGGTTCCAAACTGCCTCTCACCCCTCTCTCCCTAGCCCTAGGTTGACAGGAGGGGCGCTGAGGGATTTGTTACATCATCCCTGAGGAGAGCCTAGTGTTTATTTCTTGGTAAGCAGAACTGTGAATTGGTGCTGGGGTACACAAGGTTCCAGCTCTTCCCTTGTTCTCTGTAGTCACTCTGGGCAGATTAAGGCTTTTGTGCTGTTTTACCACGGTCAGCGATCTGGCCTCTTGTATTCGCTGTACTTTACTCAATTAGTTGAGGGCATTTAACATGGATTTTTCATATTTGCATCACAAATTCTAAATGATCCATGAAAAGCAGCTGTTCAAAAACTCTTGAATTCATTATCCCCAGTGTTTGGAGTGAAGGAACTTTGCCAGCCATTTGATTGGGGACCAGGCACAGTCAGTTTGATGGGAGCAACTGTTTGTATTGAAAAATAACTTATGCATATGGCATCTGCTTCCCATTTTTACTTTCCCTGATACCTCTTCCATATCTGACTTTAAATTTACTGATAGCTGCAACACCAGGTCAGCAGCAAAAGGCCTTTGTTCTGACATCCAGGGGACTTCCATGGCTGAAATGGACATATGCAGTAATATCATTAGCTATCATCACAAAGCCATTTTGAGCTCAACCTCCTGTTTCCCCTTCTCCTGGACTTTCAATCTGGGCTGGTCGTTGGCTCTGGTCAGGAAGGTTGCCTAGTGGTTAAAGCTGGAGTCCAGCCTTTTTCGTTCTATTCCCATCTTGTCACTGACTTACTGTGTGACCTTGGCCAAATGATTTCCCTTCTCTCTGCCTCCATGTCCCTTTCTGCAAAATGGGGATAACGGGAGGAGGGGATTCCTCTTAGCTTCCAACAAGCGATTAATACCCGACCTACTAGTCAGGGATATAGCCCTGATAATCCTGCTTTTCATCATTGCCCCAGCAATGCTTTTTTTTTTTTTCCTTTTGGTAAAACATTAGCTCTTGTCTAGGTGTGGTCTAGTGAACTGAACACAAGACTGAGAGTGAAACCTCCTTCATTGTATAACTGACCCTGGCACTACAGCCTTGACTAAAACAGGGGATAATAATATTTACTTACCTACCTGTAGAGGTGTTGGGAGGGTTAATTAGTAAATGTTAACATTTATGAAGCATTTTTGCAAAGCGTTACTGTTGGAAGACATGCATTCCAAAATTAGAGAGAACTGCAAGAGCTCGGGGGACAAATGCAGAATTAAAACTTGAGTCTCTTAAACTCTCCTTTCCAAACTAAGCTGCAGTGGTTGTTCAGGCACGGTCTTTAATTAATATGGGGACTCACTCTTTCATCCAGCTTCCTAGATGATTCGGTACAAGACAAAGATTTCCAGTAATTAGCTAAAGGAGAGAGAGAGAAACTCTTCTGAGTGAGGTCATGTTCCCATTCCTTTGGATTAGTTTCTCATCGATGTTGCACTGAACCATGATGATGCACTGCAGAGATATATTCAGGGTTAGGAATCCGACATTACAAGGTTAGTTTTGACACTATGCCTGCAAATATATACATTTTTCTCTGTCTCCTGGCTATTTTACCTTGATCTCAGACTTCTCTTTATTTTGTCCTTTGCTAAGAAGGTTGCGTGTGAAATGAATTCTGCACCAGAAGACAGTACTCAAGGTCACAGTATCTGAGACTATTTCATAGGTTGTACCCTCACACTTCCCTGTTTAAAGAGCACTGGATTTTCTACATTTTCTTTTAAACAACCAGTCCCCCAGACCTCACGTCCTCCTTACCCAGCACCCAGACACACTTACTCCTGTGCACACACCATCTTCATATCCATACAGATACCCGCACATACCCCTTTACACCTGGATGAGCTCTTGCCACACACGTACCATACTCAGCCTTCCCGTACAACATTTGCTCATCCGCACAATGTACATGCATTGTACACCCTTCCATACCACCCATTTGCCCACAATGACAGCACACTCAGTCTCCCATTCTCTTACCACAACACATGCTCACCTGCATGCACTTGACTACACAGCACTTTATCTTCTCCCTACCCCCACGCTAGTGCACTCAAACCCAGTCGCACTCTCAACCTCCAGCCCAAGCCTTTAAAGGCTTTCTGTGCAGACAGTTTTCTTGGTGACTTTTAGAACCTCTCTTGCAGTAATTGTGGGGCTGAGGGCCAGCAACTTGTCTTGCTTTCTCCTTTCCTTCCTTCCTTCTGCTCTGTGCAAGTGACAATCCACACTCAGTTGTTTATTTCTTTTGTTTCCACAGAATCAGATCTGTCTTCCTTAATGTTATGCAGCTTGGCACAAGCACTCCAGGTGGGATGAATCCAGTTCAGTGCCCTGCTCACACCCCTGGCTGCTCCTTTTGCTAATGAACTGCAAACAATTGTGTTCCTCATGTTCAACCTTCACCCTGCCCCATGCATCCATAATCTAAATATAGGCCATAATTATTCCACTAGCGTCTCTAGACCCATTGAGAGGACTGACAGTGGCAGAGGTCAGGAGACCCTTTGCACCCGTAATATATTCCCTTAACCACTTCTCTGCCATTGGCGGTTACAATCACTAACGAACACCTGGGGTTTGTTCTTTACTATTCAAGATCTGTTTGCTCCATAGTCTTTTTGGTCCACATGCAACCAAACCACAGATTGATCACTTTTCTTTACTCCAATGTGAACGTTCCATTTGTATATTTGGCTGAACAATCAAATTACAAGTGCAGAAATGCTTCTTGTCAAGACAGCGATCTGTATCTCCAACTTCACCTGATGATAATGCTGTTGCCTGATACAGCGAGTCTATGAATCAAATTGCTGGGCATGTGGCTTTTCCCAAGATAGAATGTCCTGAAAGTAGGAGTCAGTGTTCCATGTTTTAACATGGTTCTGTGGAACAAATAGTTGAATATGGGCGTTTGACTTGGGGCTGCATAAGTGAATAGTGTGTGTGTGTGTGGGGGGGGGGGGAACTAATCTGTGCTTTAAGTAATCTGATGCCAAATCATTTAGAGAATGTAAATTGAAGTGGAAAGATGCCACTCATGGCAGGAGGTCACCTGTCAGACATTCCCCAGTGGCGCTCACGAAAATTCCTGTGCAGGACTGCTAATAAATAAATCTCCCATTCTGCACTTCTACCGCTCCTTCTATCTGAGGAACTCAAACACTAAGGATAATATTGTAGCACTGGTTATTGTTAAAGGCAAAACTGACCATTGATTTGAAGGGGTCACAAAATGGTCCTCGGTTAAGTGTCTTAATGCCCCATCGACGTGAGTATTATCACCATTTTACACACTGATAAGCTGAGGCACAGAGAATTTCAGTGACAAATCAATAGCTGAACTGTCATCTTGTCAGTATTTGTATTGCAGTAGCTCCCAGTGATCCCAACCATGATCAGGGTCCCAGTGTGCTGGGTGAGCACAGAAGAGGCGTTTATAATTTAATTAAGATAAGACACAGTACATGAGATTAACAAACCATAGGAGAGGCTAGAGAAGGATGAGGATAGTTAGTGGAATCTTATGGTGGTTTAAGCCACCCATGTGCATAACTTGGTGGTCCTATATAATGTATGATAGCTAAATTGTTGCATTATCAGTCAGTGAGTGGAATGACTTATTTGTACATTTCCTAGTGTACAGGAAAGTCCCAAACACAGGTCCTGAAACTGTGGAGCACCGTAAATAGTTTATTGCAGTATGTTTATCAAGCCACATGAATATACAGAGAGGGAGGAGCAAAATACAAGACTAGATCCTGTCCCACTGAAGTCAATAGCAAAATTCTAGCTGGGAAGTTACTGAACACAAAGTTTAGAAATGGGGTGGAAGCGTCTTTGTGGTTCCCCCATGAATAAATGACCAAATTGGTGACAAGCATGATGCAGATACTTTAAAAAATGAAGGTGATATGTGAAAAACTGAAATAATAAATATTAAGAAGAGAGAGCAAGTTTCAGAAGAAAATCATTATGTGGACTAGCTCCTTTAGAAAATTCCTCCTTCAAAAGGGAGCTGGGGAAGAGAAGGTGTATGAATTGCAGCTTTTGGCAGGGTCACATTTGAAACATCTGGCTGTGAAAGATAGAAAACTCAGCCAATTCGTTTTGAATAACAGGCACTGCTCCCCAAGACTGAGAGTAACTGTGCATTCCAATGAAACTCTCCCGAACACTTGGAAGTGATCACGGGAAGAAGAACGTCAGGGAAAAATGGGACGGGTTTAAGATTGTTAAAGTCAGAATTGGTCAATCTGGCTTCAATTTAAATTAAAAAAAAAATACACACATGGAGCTGCCAGAAACCAACCAATGCTTAGAAAATGAAAACCCAGCATGGCTAAGCAAGGGGAGGCATTTAAGTATCATTAACAATCAGAGAGGCAAATAAACAACCAGGGCCCAAATGAAGACCATTCATTAGCAAAATATGATAGACTTTGGCAGGTCTTTACAAATGCTATAGTCCGCCAGTGGGAATGGAGTGAATCGGACTAAGTGATGGGGTTTGAATTGTAGATCTGTTCACCAAAGATTTGCAGCATACTTTGGAAAGGGCCCTGAACAGACCTGACCAATTTACCCTTCTTGGGCGAAATCGCATCGGAAAGGAATACTGAGCTATTGTGAAGACATTAACTGCTGGATGTCACATAAACCACATCTCTAGCACAATAACTTGCACTGTTTTCCAGAGCTGGGTCTGAGATGCTCTGGGTTCAAGTTAACCCCAAGCTTGGGGGGAGGGGGTTGGGCCTCATCTCTGCGTATTGAGGACAAGAACACACAAGGCTAAAGTTTGCTATGACTTGCATCTCAAGCAACTCTACCGAAGTCAATGGAATCACAGTGTGTGTGTGTGTGTGTTAGACTTTGGATCAATCTGTTCTAACCGTTTCCTTTCCATGCATATTGATTAGGTGCAATTTGGTGCCTATATATTCTGGGTATAGTTTGTCACCACTCAAAAAATTCATATCATGCCAAAAACTAAGGTTGGAGGGTGACTGGACGGCTGCGATGATTAGTGATAGGACACAGTTTCACCGGTTCAGATCACTAGGGACAATGGGCCAGATCATGCCACTTAGGCACAGCCCAGAGTAAGGGGTAGCATGGAGGACCTGTGGGGAGGGGTGCTTGGATAAGCATTTTTGTGTGATATTGTCTGCCAAATGAACAGCACTCTTGTGAGAGAGTTAATGCTGACCCTTTCAGTTTCTTCCTCTGCCATACAAAACTCCTGATGGAGGGTTCTGGGAGAAGCAGCCAATGGAGGGGTCGCTAGCCATGTAGCACCTACAAGAGTTGTGCTGCCAGGAAACTGAATGGGACCGTTGACAGGCAAAAGCCAGTATGAAGGCAGAGGTAGTTAGGTGAACTGCAGGCCAAATCTGGATGGCCAGATGCTTTTGAATGGACTGTGAAATCTTTTTATATACTTATTAGTATCATTATTGTTATTGCAGTGTGAAAAATATTTCTCTGAAGTCTGGATCTTGACTATACCTTGACCAAGAAATTTGGACCTTGCCAAAAAATAACTGACTACCCCTGGCATAGGGCCTCCATGGATGCTGTAAAGAGGGATCTGATGGCTTTAGTGTAGAGTTGTGGGCGGAAGGAAAGTGCATGAGTTTGGGGTGATCCATACATTCATGATGTCTAGGCTTGATTAATGTAATGCTGAGCACCTAGGCCTGTAACTGCTGACCTTAACAACGCTGCAGGGATTCGGAACACAGCAGCCCATCTGGGCAGCAGCACAGGCTCATGGGAGTCAATCCCCCCCAGTGCTCTGTTCTCTTCACTGGTTCCCTATTGAATGCTGGATGAAATTCAAAGTTTCAGTCTTCAGAGCCCTCCATGGGACTGACACAAGTTACTGAAACTCCCTCACCCTCCATGAAATTAATAGGCAGCAGGAAGTATTTCTCCACACATGTGAAGGGATGCTGTGAAGGCCAAAAGTATCACTGGATTCCAAAAAGAATGAGATCAGTTCATGGAGGATAGGTCCATCAGTGGCTATTAGCCAAGATGGTCAGGGATGCAACCCCATGCTCTGGGTGTCACTAAACCTCCAACAACTAGAAGCTGGGACTGGGCAACAGGGAATGGATCATTCCGTAAATGCCCTGTTCTCGTCAATCCCTCTGAAGCACCTGGCAGTGGCCATATGGGGCTACATGGACCATTAATCTGATCCAGTATGTCTGTTTTTATAGGATCATAGCCTCCTACAGCCAGCCTCGAGTGAAATCTGTGTGTGCAGGAGACCAAACTTTGTCTGTAACTGCCCCATCAATCTGGAACCCAACCCCAAAAGAGATCAGTGTGCACAAACCTCTGTGCATGCAAAACCTCTTCTGCAGCCAGCCTTCCCACAATATCAGGACACGCACACACAAGCCCACTCCATGCTGACTAGAGGAGAGCGAGCAAACTTGTGTGTGCACTTCATAATGCTGGGTGGTGCTCAGATACACAGTGACGGAGGCCATATAACACAGAGAGACAGATAGTCCTAATGCCACATTGAGAGGAACACGAAGAGCACAGGAAAGAGTTGCAGGTGAAATGTCCCCCTCATCACCGTCCAGCTGTTGTACCTATGCTTTGCATATTGAACCTCCTGCAGCTTCTGCTCAGGTGAAAGCACCTCTCCCTTTCCCTCTCTGCCTGATGGAAGAAATTCTGTATCACAGTTGCCAGCTCCCCTGGGTAGGGAAAAATAGGGCCCTCAGTATTTATTAATTTCCCATCCTAGGTTTTGTTTCCTTACTAAGAAAAAAGAATGAATAACAATGATTCATTAGGTCACTGAATCCTTTAAAATCCACAGTTGTTAAAGTGGAGGAAACAATGTTAAATCCTCTGCGTCTATCTGAGAAAATCCTGTTTCTTTCTCCAGACACTTTCCCTAACCTGCTTTCTAGCATCTTTTCTTCTTTAAAAGAAAATGTGTCTTTCTTCTAAGCAATTAAACATTTAAAAAAACGCCATTTTCCTCAATCATATTTTCCCATCTCCCCTTTCCTGGACGGCAATCACGTACTCCAGATCCCATGCTGAGAAGGATATTCTGCCACTGGTCACATCTGGTTCCCTGATGAGATCCACAGGCAGCTGGACTGGAGTTGTTTTCTGGGTCATATGACATGTCTAGGTTGCCCTATCTTTCTGAACACCAATTCTTTCTGAATCCCTTTTGAGTCTAAGAAATTTTTATTTTTTTCAGCACTTTTATCTGCTTGTGCACAAATGCTCTTGAGATCAATATGCAGATCTTTATATGGTAAAAAAGAGGTATTTCTTTGGGCAATCTGGTGGAGATTTTTTGTACTAACTTTTAGACTAGTCACATACTGGTATGCATTCCTTTAGCATTAATGTTTCCTTTGGGACTCAAACCTTACAGAAATATGAGAATGGAGCATGTATGCAGCAGATATACTATGAAAGTAGCCTGCATGTACTGTGTGTGGAGAGGACATGTTGCAGCTTTATAACTAGAAAGGAGAATATGCAGCCTTCTTCTCTGTCAACTTTGACCAAAGCATTTCTCCAAATGTTGTCTGTTGTTTTCCTTTAGGGTTGAAAAAGCTTTTGTTGAAAATAACTCCTAGCAGGAAGTTTTCACAGTATACTCTATTAAGAAGAAAACTAACAAATAAGATAGCATGCATATATGATACATATGGTGAAATCCAGGGCCTATTTAAGTCAATGGAACCAGGATTTCACCAGTAATGGAGTAAGGATGAAGAAAACTATGACAATAGCATTTAGCATTCAGAATAAACTTTAAAAATCAATCCATCAGACTGTATGTTGATTTAAAATCCTTAAGGATTACTGCCAGTTAAAAATCCTAGGTTTTTTTTTTAAACAAATCTCCTTGCTTGCATCATTTGAAACTGAAAGAAAAAAAATCAGATTTAATTTGTGGTCCACCATTTATGCTGTGTGTTTACTTTTTGCACTTTACTCAGTTTGGACAATGAAAATAGACTAGCTAGTTTCACTTCCTGTTTCACATGTGCTAGGGCAATGTTGGGTTGCAAACACTGTTTGCACTGCTGCATATTCCCTTTATTTTTAAAGAAGCACATAAATAGTGCTGTTTGTTTTTATTAAAAAATATTTCCATTAGAACATATACAGATAGAGCTTTATAAACATAAAGACTTGTTTGCATCCAAACATAAGATTGTTTTTGTTTAGGTTAAAAAAAAATTAAGTTCTTCAATTGGTTCTATTAATTTGTGCAACCCCTTCCTCCTCCCCCCTCCCAAAAAAACGCCTAAACTGTCCCTAGATCAACACATCATTGCACTGTGTACACAGTTAATCTGATCAAATGAAAATGGTTAATGAGACTTGTGAATGGCAACACTTTCATTGAAATGGATGTTCACAAAAATGTGTTGATTTAGAGACTTAAAGGCCTAACACTGCAATCCTTGGGCAGTCAGCACTTGCTCTGAATTAAAAGGAAGCTTTGGGTGTTCAGGCACACGGTTTTTAACCTTGCCGTGCAGAGCCAGGCTGCAGGATCCATTAATAACTTTGTTTTAAATTTGATTACATTTGACACACAAAACTTCCAGAAAAAATTATTATTGAATTTTTTCCTTTCATATTTGGGTTGTTCAGAAAGGAATTTCACATGGAACAATAATGCACTATATTAAACTAGGCACATCTCTGTCGAGACTTAATTGAGGAAATTAAATTTTCTTTTCTAATTGAATTCTGTTGGTAATCTAAAGTAATTCTGTCTGGTCTGTCTAATTCAGCAATAAAAGAGCCTGGATGTTGGAGCGGTGCACAAGAATGTAGCCCATTTTTAAAGGCTTCTTTACTGCCTAGAAGGACAGTAACTGAAAGCAGAATAACTAAAAACTCTCTGGTTTCATTTGATGTTACACACTTAAAAAGTCCGTACACCTCTGTCCATATGAAAAAGACCATGCTCCACCGATCTTGGGAAAATTGAGTTTGGATAAAAAAAATGGAATTCATTTTGTTTCACTCTAAGCACTTCCCTTATGTTTCAGATTTTGTACTGATGGACTGATGATATAATTTGCTTTAAAACCAGGTGGCCTCTTAGTTTCCATCTGGTGTGTCTATTACTCTGTCTCTAGTGAGAAGCATAGCATAGCTGTGCAAGCATCTGTACCCATGAGAGAAAACTCTTTACGTTATCAAAAATGTTCAAGGAGATAGTATATACTCTTGCAACATCTTAAGTATCAGACATATTAGGGACTTGAGCCTCTGGAAGAGTCTTGTCTACATGTGCCCAAACTGACTACACAGCTGAGTTTACATTAGAGTTGTGGAAGAAACTTTTGCAACAAAACTCCAACCCAGTCAAATTCCCCTGGTCAAATGGTTTCAGGTCCTACTGATGCAATTGCCTTCAAATTACACAAACCTTTTGCTATATCTTCTTGTCTCTGGATTCCAGAGATGGCATTGTTTTGGCAAAAAGTTTGCCTGAAACTAGGAATTTCAATTGATAAACTCAGTAATTTAAGCCAAGATTTGTCATGAAGTTTCAGGTTAATGCAAAATAGAAACTTATCTTGGACCTTATGAAGCCACACAAGTTAAACCTACAGGAAAAAATAACTTATTCTAACCAAAATGTCTCTGGTAACAGGTTCTACACAGAACTGATTTACATGCTGTGGTCAGACTGTCTGCAAAGAGAGGTGGCTCTTCTACAAATCTAAAATGATATTCTATTTGGATTGTAATGTAAGAGAACATTGGTTTAGGAAGGAGGGCAGGGTTGTCTGTGTGTGGGGTATACAGTGCCTAGCGTAGTGGCGCCCCAATCTGAGAGGTAGGCCTGTAGATACTACCTCAATGCAAATAATAAATAACAAATAGAAGATGTTATTGATAAAGTACCTTTGATATTGTGTATTGGGACTGTCCTCTCAAGCCAACTCTAGTCCAGTTGCAGGGTATCTAAAATAATTCTTAAACATAAGAGGTTTAAGGAACAGAGCAGGTGGGATATAACTGATAATTTTGTCACAAAGTGGGGGAGTTTGCTGTGTGCTGAATGTTCTGCCCCAGCCGCCTATCATCCTGTGTTAATAAACCAGTCTGGTTTGACTGGCCACATTGTCTGGTATGTCAAATCCACATGCAGGGTAACAATAACATATGATGAGAAATCCTCCTTTTTAGGAGAAAATACAAATGGAACCATTGGAGTGGAATCAAAGGTGAGAAATCAAGAATACGTTAAAACTGCCTCTTAGAGCTGTATAGTTACACCCAAGCCCCAAACAATGCTCCTTTTGCGGCACTCCTTGAGAATTAAAGAGCTGCTTCAAAGTTACCCTTTGTCTGAATTTCACCATTAGACATACACATGAGGAAGATGTGTTGAAATCAAACAGGAGCGGGTATTGTGGGAAAGATGGAAAACCCTGCCTAGCTGATGCATACATGTATCTATCACTAATGTTAAAAAGCATAATGCCATGTGTGACGGTTTATGGGATACCCAGGACTGAGAGTCACCCTCTTACCCCCGGCCTCCAGTGTGAGGGAGTCTTGCTTGTGGTAACTGGGTGTTAGCTCCCTGACACTGCCAACTTGTTAGTCACTCAAGGATTTGCCGCTGGGCTTACGCCAGCCTTGTCTTTGTCTTGCAGGTTAACAATAGGTGAACCCCAATCCCCAAATCTCTTTGAATCATTCCTCTGTGATATCCAGGCTGACACTACCTACTCACAGAAATCCCAAATCTTCTGCAACCGAAGGAAACAGTGTGACCCAGTTTAGTAGTTTTACATTAAATCACTGCTCCTGTTTAACTGTGAGCACTTATAAATCAACTTACTTTCGTTTTATTAAGAAAGAATGGAGAGTTAACTAGAAACAAGAGAGAGAAGAGTGGTAGAAACTCATTTACAATACAAAACAAAATCATAAAGCGTGAACCTGGGTCTACACTTAAGTTACCTTTCCTATCTAATAAAGTAGTTTTCCCCTCAAAGTTCAGGCTGTTGCAGAGCTGGCTGGCTGGATCCAATTTTTCAGGAGAACCAGGATGTCTCCTCAGTGAAAGGATGTAGAGTGTCTTTCCCCCTCCTCTGTTATACTGAAATAGTCTTTTGTCTTTATTCATAGACAGGGCAAACTGGTCTTCTGTAATGTTCCTTTTTTACCTCCAAGTGGTTTTGATTGTTTGCAGTTGTCTGATGGTTTTCCATTGATAGTCTTGGGAAGGAATAAGGCTAGACAACTGAGCCTTGCATTACCTCACTGGCTAAACATGGCAGGATGACCGCTCCTTTTCGAATCGGCCATCACCAAGACATTTTATCCTCTGGTGACAAACTTCTACTCCAAGTCCATAAAGTATACTTTCCATATAGTTACATTATTCCTTGATATTCCCTGTACATACATCTCACAATGATTGTCTTGATAGTCATAAGCTTTATGTAGATACCTTACATATTACTTTTTATGGGTAAATATACTGCAAGACATGTTTGGTGTAATGAATTTGTCAGCTCTGAGAGTTGTTTGCAAAGAATAGGGGACCGTTTGACACTTTAGGCCAAGTTTAAAACTAGAAACTTTTGCTGGTATAGCAATTTTGGTTAGGGGCATGATTGTGTTGCACCATTTCTATACCTGCAAAAGCCCTAGTGTAGATGTAGTTATATTGGCATAAAAGTGCTTTTGCTGGTATAATTTATTTTGCTTATCAAACTTGTATAAGCTATACTAACAAAAGCATTTTTTTTGCCTGGTTAATTTGTATACATGTGCCCTAGGAAGGTTTTTATAAGAATATACCTGTGTAACTATACCAGCAAACTGTTTTGAGTGTAGACTAGACTTTAGTTTACAAAAACATAATTTTACAAATAAAATGTATTTTTCACCATATAAACTGTTTGTCAAAGCTGGGTGAGAAGCATAAACAATGAAATCAGAGTAGTTAATTTCACTTCCATTTCTAGTTAATTTCACCTTTGGGTTCTCTTTCACTAGTGAAAAAATGCTATCACATTTAGTTTTAAAATACAGCAGAGGGATGTTTAAATCTCTGCTTCTCTACAAAATAGTATTTTATTTAAAAAAAGAAAAAAAACTTCATGGAAATATTTCTGTTCCTTTTGTTTTGAAAAATCATATTGAATGTATAGCAAAGCCCAAATTTTAGATTTGGACTAAGGCTCCAATCCTCTACCCACTTATTCAAGGCTTACTTTTATAAAACTAGTCCTGTTGACTTCAGTGGAACTACTCACATTGTCCTTAATGTTTAGTGCATGTGTGCTTGTATGATGGGGCACCTCATCTGAGTGTCTTTTGAATGGACATTATGTACATACATCAACAGGAAAAGAAAAATGTAAATGTTGAGGAAAGAAACTCTAAATATATGACTTTGCCTTTGTTGCAACTAATGTCTGTCTCTCTCACTGTCACTGCTCATTTCCTGTTAAGCACAGAGGTGGAGGGGAATTTTATCTGGATCAGAAGGGGAAAACAAAAGGTATAAATTAACAAAATGACTAGGTACATATGTGCACCCTGTCACTCTCAGGGGGAAAAGACGTGAGCATTGTCTCCTGACATATAAATCATTTGAGAAAGTAATTTTCTGTGGGAGTAAAGGTGACGAGACTGTGATGGTGGTGGGAGGGCATTTCTAATTTTGTTTTCCACAGTACAGTTTTGCTGTTGCTATGACTCATCTTAGGATGTGGAAAAACCCACAAGTTAAAAACAGAAGTTAAACAAACTTGCAGGTAAATTTCTATTATTTATATCAGTAGTTCAGTATTCAGGTCCATTCTAGTAGGATTTAACTCTCCCTTGTAGAATTCCCACAGCCAGTAGGGCCCTAGCTGTTGTTAGCCCTAGTGCGGGAGCCCCCACAGGCTTTGGGGTCCTGCTGTGTCAGGCGCTGTACAAACGCTGAGGGCTCAGGAGCTGTTCCCGCTTGTGGGCATGGCTCACGCAAGCCACAGGACAGCCTCCCAGCCGGGCCCAGGCAGAGAGCTGGGGGGCCGGTACATCCCCCCTCGGGGAGAGCCTCCCCTTGCACCCTCGGTCCCCCCAGTGCCCCTCTGAGCGGCCTGTGCCCTCCCTGAGCGACGCCTCAACAGGCTTGGCGCCGCCATGCTCCCCCTCCTCGGGCCGGACCCCTTCGCGCCCAGGGGCTGTCTGCCCGGGCTCCAGGCTCCCCGGGCCCGTGGGCTGGGGCGGGCAGAGCCACCCCGGGGGGGGCCGCCGGGGGGGGGGGGGGGGCGCGCCCCCGCCCTGCCTCCACCCCCAGCTCTGGGCCCGGGCCAGGCCGGCGCGCGCTCCCGGGCGGCAGGGCCTGCGTGGCAGCCGGGGCGGCGCGCGCCCGCGTAGGGGGAGGGAGCCGAGCAGGAGGCGCGGGCCCGGGTGGGGGCGTCGGGAGCGCGCGGCGAAGTTGTGTCCGGGACTCGCTGCCGCGGACTCGGAGCGGGGCTGCGGGACTCGCCGCCGCGCCTCCAGCCGCAGGTAAGGGGCCGCCGCGCCCGCCGCGCAGCCCGGGGCTCGCCCCAACGTCCCCTGCTCCCGTGGGGTCACCCTGACCCCGCGCGCCCCGCGGCGGGGCCCTCCCGGGAGGCAACAAGTGTGTGTGTGTGGTGTGGTGTGCTCTGCTCTGTGTGTGCGCCGTGTGTGTGTGTGTGGGGTGTGCTCTGCTGTGTGTGTGTGTGGGGTGTGCGTGTGGTGTGCTCTGCGTGTGTGTGTGCACCGTGTGTGGTGTGCTCTGCTCTGTGTGTGCGCCGTGTGTGTGTGGGGTGTGCTCTGCTGTGTGTGTGCGCCGTGTGTGTGTGTGTGGGGTGTGCTCTGCTCTGTGTGTGTACCGTGTGTGGTGTACTCTGCTGTGTGTGTGCGTGTGTGGTGTGCTCTGCTGTGTGTGGGGGGTGGTGGTGGTGGTGGTAGTGTGCTCTCTGAGTGTGGGGGTGTGTGGTGTGGTGTGGGTGGTGGTGATGGTGTGCTCTTTGAGTGTGGGGGTGTGTGGTGTGCTCTGCTCTGTGTGTGCGCCGTGTGTGTGTGTGTGGGGTGTGTGTGTGTGGTGTGCTCTGCTGTGTGTGTGTGTGTGTGGTGTGCTCTGCTGTGTGTGTGGGGTGGTGGTGGTAGTGTGCTCTCTCAGTGTGGGGGTGTGTGGTGTGGTGTGCTCTGCTCTGTGTGTGTGCCGTGTGTGTGTGTGTGGGGTGTGTGCTCTCGGTGTGTGGGTGTGCGCCGTGTGGGTGTGGTGTGCTCTGCTCTGGGTGGGTGGGTGAACTGAGCCCCTGGGACCAGGCATGGGGGCTGGCCACCGTCCTGCCTGGGCCGGGCAAAGGCGCGTGGCACATGGGCTGGCCTGCGGGGGCCCAGGAAAGGCTGGTGGTAGGGAGCATGTGGATTGGCCACTGTCTTGCAGGGCCTTTGGGGAAGGCTCACGGACTTGCTGCTGTTCTGCAGGGGCCGAGGAAGGTCCATGTCGCAGGAGAACAGGACTTGCTGGTCTCTCCTTTTGGGACACCTGTCTCCATTCTGTCTGGTTTATTTTAATGTATTTAGTGGCCAGGTTAGGGACAGGCTTGGGTGTAATGCTCAGGAACAGTATTCTGCAGTTGTTCCCGCTGCCTAAACTTGCCTTCCTTCGTTTCCTTAGGTGTTGTCTTTGTGTAGCATCCAGGCAGGGGTTTGTGGTATCATTAGGAGAAAAGGACTAGAGTCATAGAGTTAGACAAGGAAAAGTCCTCTGAGGACCTATTACTTCTTCCCACCCTCTACAGAGCTAGTGTGGGGTTGTTTCCTAATGTATATTTTTGTGCTTTGTTCATTCTAAATGTTCCAGGCAAATAGGGCTTTAACCACTTCCTCTGGGAGACTAGTCCATAACAGCCTAGACTGGACAGTTGTTCTCAACCAGAGGTCTGGGGTGCCCTGGGGGACCACAAGCAGGCTTCAGGGGGTCTGCTAAATAGGGACAGTGTTAGACTCACTGTGGCCCAGGGCGGAAAACAGAACCCCACCACAGGGCCTGAAACCCAGGGCTCTGAACCTCATAATTCGGTGTTGAAGCCGAAGCCTGAGCAATGTAGCTTCACGGGGGCCCCTGTGGCGTGGGGCCCCAGGCAACTGCCCTGTTTGCTACCCCTTAATGCAGGCCCTGGCTTTTATATGCAGAAAAACAGTTGTTGTGGCACAAGTGGGCCGTGGAGTTTTTATAGCATGTTGAGGGGGCCTCAGAAAGAAAAAGGTTTTGACACCCCCTGGACTAGAACTCACTGTCAAGAATAGTATCCTAGTGTCACAGAGTAATGTGCTAGTGGACTGGGAGCATGTGGACATCAGTCTTAATGTAGGGGAAAGAAACAATATAAATATCAGAAGCAGAGAGAGGAGGAGGAGATAAGTGATCTTTGAAGAAAATTGAGAAGTGTTGAGCGATAGTGCCACAGCTCCCTTTGGCCATGTGACTTTCCCCGTTTACTGCAACTCTTGATTTTGGGACTAACCCATATCTGGACAAATCTGAGAAGAGTTGAAATGACACCAAAATGCAGTTTTTTCCTCTCTTGGATGGAGGTTTGTTGATCTATAAGTGCTGTTAGGAAAGGTGTTAGCAGACAACATTGCTTCTGGAGTTAAGCAAGGTTAAAATTACTCTAAAAATAGGGCTATTTGTGTGGTTTTATGTGGGTTGGTGTCAGGTTGCAGTTTTTTTTTTTTACATTAGAGATGGTGGTGCTGCCAGATACATATGCCTTAGCCAGTGGTTCCCACATATTTCTATTCTGATCTGGAAGAGAGAAATCACCTCATGGAATAGGTCCTCTACTATCCTCTAAAACAGTGGTTCTCAACCAGGGGTACGTGTACCCTTGGGAAGTGCTCAGAGGTCTTCCAGGGGGTACATCAACTCATTTAGATATTTGCCTAGTTTTACAACAGGCTACATAAAAAGCACTAGTGAAGTCAGTACAAACTAAAATTTCATAGACAATGATTTGTTTATACTGCTCTGTATACTATACACTGAAATGTAAGTACAATATTTATATTTCAATTGATTTATTTTATAATTATATGGTGGTAATGAGAAAGCAAGCAATTTTTCAGTAATAGTGTGCAGTGAGACTTTTGTATTTTTATGTCTGATTTTGTAAGTTTTTAAGTAAGGTGAAACTTGGGGGTACACAAGACAGATCAGACTCTTGAAAGGGGTACAGTAGTCTGGAAAGGTTGAGATCCACTGCTCTAAAATCCCTTACCTTCTCTACTGCCTTCTCTCCTGTGGGCTTGTGGGCCATGAACAGAGCTCTGCAATCACTGGTTAGTCTATGGACTCTAGTCTGAGATCTTCCCTACTGCCAGACACTTTCCATTTGGGGACTTTTCTGTTTATTGTTTTTTAACATTCTGCTGAACATTTTAAGGGAGAGGAACCTAACTAGTCTTAGAGTGCTTTATTTTATGTTGTTCTTAAATGGCATATAGTTTTTCTGGAATAAAATCAGTACATTTGGAGACACAAAATCTCTCTGTAGTTGGAATATTTGATTTGGGCTGAACAGTGAAATGCCATTTTCTTTATCATGTTCTTCAATCCAAAGTGTGATTTGCACTATTTTAGAATGATGAACAGCTTTCTAAACAACTCCATCTGTCTGTGTATTTTTATCAATGAGAGTTCTACGGTATTTCACAGAATAAATAATCTGATAGGAAATACTATGACAATTGAAAGTTCGGTGATGCAAATTCCTTATATGAACTTCTTCCTGTCCTCCCACTGTCTCCTTTAATATTTTATGAAGCAGTACAAGGAAACATTTAATGTATGTGACATTTACACTGTGTTGATATTTTGACATATTTCTTGACACTGAGTCAAACTTTTATTGTCAGAATAATTTTATTCCTGTGGATTTTCTGTCTGAGAACCAAGTTCTTTTTTGTCTGTGGAACTTGTTTTAGGCTAGGGCTGCTGTACTATTTCCTATGGCTTACATTTTAAAAATAATGGGGGATGGGTGGGGGAAGCCTTCACTGTAATGGAAGAGAAGTATTTCCAGTGAGAAGTGAGATTTCAAAATGCATGTGATTTTTTTACAACCCAAAGAGGAACTCATTAGTACAAAATCAACATTTTTTCCTCTGTTTTAATAATCTCAGTTATGGGTACTAACATGCAAAAACAGTCATCCTCCTTCATCTCCATGAAAGAAATATAATTCAACTAAGGAGAAGAATTCCAGGAAAAGAATGTCAAAATAACTTGAGTGTGGGTTTTGTTCTGGTTACAGTGTTCTAAACTGTTCAGTTTTTCATTAAAGTTTATGAAATTTCAGTTTTGTTTAGTTCTGTGAAAAGTGGGCAAAGTTAATAACAATTCAAAACCCCTATGCCCATGTCTGCCCTGGAAAATGAGTTTATTTATAACACCTGCTTTTCCCCTCCTGCCTGACAGTCACTGTTCAGGTGTATGACACAAATTTATACTTTGTACTGAATACTTTTGGCCTAAATTGTCTTTTCTAAGCGCTCCCTGTAAAGGAGGAAGAGCAGCAGTAGCAAATTATCTGAAACTTATGTTTGTGATTTACCTAACTAAGTGCTTTTTGGTTTTATTCAGAGATTATTGATGTCTTGAAAGGCTTTAAATGGAAGAAGAACGAGGAGTACTTGTGGCACCTTAGAGACTAACCAATTTATTTGAGCATAAGGTTTCATGGGCTAAAACCCACTTCATCGGATGCTTGCAGTGGAAAATACATCCGATGAAGTGGGTTTTAGCCCACGAAAGCTTATGCTCAAATACATTTGTTAGTCTCTAAGGTGCCACAAGTACTACTCGTTCTTTTTGCTGATACAGACTAACACGGCTACCACTCTGAAACCTGTTTAAATGGAAAATATTTCTTGCACTATGTGGTCTAGTCACATAAATTACACTGGACTAAGAGCCAGAACCTCTTGATTCCGACTTTTCCTTCAACCTCTCCACCTCAATTTCCTCATCCATAAATATTTCAGCTCCAAAATGTACTGTGAAGATTAATTAGGTGATATACATATAGAACTTTGAAGATGGGAGGAGCCATAAGTGCTAAATAGCTTTTACCTCAAGGCACTGAAAAATTGATTTCAACAAGCAAACATAAAAAATCAGACAATGTAAACTAGAACAGTCAGCAGGGTAAATAGGGTAAGAAGTGAAAAATACAAACATCTTCAATTTATGTTTAAAGCAAGAAAAGTCATCAGTGTGCATGTTGGAAGGGATGAGGGAGTTGCATTACACAAGAAAAACACAAGCAAAAGCTGAACAATTAATTACAGAAATGTAAGATCTAATACCGAGCAACAAAACAGTCTTTAACGAAACAGTCTTTAGTTGGGGGACACAGCATCTCAGAAACCAGATTAGTTTTATAACTATATGTGTGATTTAAACATTTTCTAACTTACTGCTGTTAGATTTGCATGACGTGGAAGAAGCAGTTCATGGCTCTGACAGCTGTGAAACTTGGTTTCCTCTCTACCAGATCAGAAATCAATGGAAGTTCATTACAGAAAACAGGCTGGCTTTTAATATTTAAACAAACTTTCCTTTTTGCATTGTAGCTTATCACTAGGAGGTTACTCAACATGTTAAGGTCAAGATAAAAATCATGTATTAACATATTCTTAACATCTTTAGAATTTTACATTGAATTTCAGTACATTGATTGTACTTCATAGAGAGAGAGAGGCATGATAGTGTGGTCTGAGCAGAGACTTAGGAGCCACTACTATTGAAGTCCAGTTCTATTTCTGACACACACTCCCCCTTTTGCCTTGGAAAACCATTTAATCAACCTTTGTCTGTTTTCCCCATGTATATATGGAAGAAAATAATTCAGCATTGCTTACCTACCTAACAGGGTAGTTTTGTTTAAAAAAGAAAAATTGCTTGTACAGCTCTTTGAAGATAAAGTTCTAAGTTTTTTTTTTACCAAACATAAGAAATATATTTAATAGTAATAAACTCTATTGTACATAAGTCTTCCATGCCAATATACATTTCGAAAGTGGGATGGATGTTTAAATGTGAGGTTAGTCGTGAACACCATGTTAGCATGTGGATCATTTTGGGAGTAAAGTGGATGTCACTAGCAGCTTTCAGCTTGTAGCTGCCAGTCATCTGGACACCAGGTGTGTCTGCTCGTGAAACACTTTCAGCTAATTCTGGCAGCAAGTAACTTCATTCTTCTGCTTGGGATCTTAAAGGGGAGGACTTCTGAAAAACTCACCTGTCTGCTGCATAAATCAGGTGCTTCATAAGCTACAGGTTCCTATGGGACTAGTTTATTTAAAGACAGTAGCAAGGAATCTTAAAGAAACATTTTTGGGAATGCCCAGGGTGTTGATCCACTACTATCCATGTTTGATGGCATAAATGAACTCCAAATATTTAGATTTGTCAGAATCAAGTATTGTGTCTGTTTGCCAGATAAGGTGAATTTTTTTAAGGTCCAGTCGACCATTAGTTTAACTTCCTGACACTGTGTTTAGAGAGAAGTACTTTGGGCGTGATCTAGCGAGCTGATGTCTGCTTTAATAAGATTCTTAATTTAAAATTTAAACAAAAAGTCAACATGGGGTAAACATCCGATTTCCTTTCTGCCTTATGTGCAGCAACATCAAACACTAAAGATTTATATTTTACATAATGTTGATCCAAAGAACACCCAGATCATTTTATCTTTGGTATGAAGGGTGGAATCTACATTTCTATTCAAGATTTCAAAAGGTTATGTGTTGTTAAACTGTGCAAAGCTCAGTTTATATATAAAGTGCATGGATTCTTTGGCTATGTCTACACGACAGCTTAGGTTGGTATGGCTTATGTCGCTCACGGGTGTGAATCAACCCCTCCCTCCCCCCAGTGACATAAGTTACACCAACATACGCGCTGGTCTGGACAGTGCTATGTCAGCGGACGAGCCTTTGGATAGAGCATCTTCACAGACATGGTGCAACAGTGCAGCATGTGTAGACAAGCCTTTTAATGTCCACGTGGAACAGAAACGTTTTTAAGGTCTCATCTGAAAGCTACATTGGAGGGTATGTTAAGAAGTTGCCCTTAAAAGATCAAGAGGCCTCCAATAGTCTTTGCTTCTGTAATGAATCCCATTAAACTTTAACATGTTCTCTCCATACCGCCATTCTGTTTGCAAAGTTTATAGTACAGACGCACAATAATACTTAGTACATACCTGCTGCTATTCATTAGTAGATCTCAAAAGTGCTTGAGAAGGCTGGGTAAGCATCCCCAATTTACAGTTAGAGGAACAACAGCAAAGAGAGGTGAGGACCTGTCCAAGGTCACACGTGCTGGGAACAGAACTCAGAGTGCTGTCTTCCAGTCCAGTGCCCTTGTCTCTGGACCACACTGTTCATACAAGTTCTAGAACAAGTTCTCAGAGGTCCCATTACAGACCCTTGTTATGAAAACAAATTAAGAAATAGATGAAAATACAATAAGTTTTGTAGATATTCATGTACCACTTGTCTTTAAAAGCCACCAGCTTTCTTCAGGAAACATTCAGGCTGCAAAAGCTATATGGTTCTGCTGGGACTTTTTTGTTACACACCATATGTATTCAGCCAGAACTGTGTTGGGAAGCTTGCAAGTTTGTCTCCCCTTAGTCCTTGAGCAATAATGAGCCATTGGGATGATGTGTGAAGGAATAACCAACATGGGAATGTTTAGGTTGGACTTCAGCAAGGAATTACTAACAATACATTGTGGTAGTTTATGGAATGGTCTCTTCAAGGAAGATGTGAGATCACTATTGCAGGGTTGTTCAGACCTGGACTAGACAAGACATTAGAGCATTTTCTTTAAGGAGCAGTTGTTCACTGGCTGGAAATGATCTAATAGGTCTTTTCCATTTCTAAATTCTATGATTCAGGTTATATTTTGATATCTTTAATCATGGAGACAGGTATTTTATTGGGTGTAGGAGAGGGGTATGTATTGAAATAGAGTGGTGGTGGTGGCCCAAATGATAAAGTTCCAGACAGTTTATTAGTACATAACCTTTTGAAATCTTGAATACAAACGTGGATTAAAAACTGCTCTTAAAGCAAAACTCTACTGTGGCAGATTCTAATCCCTACATTTAAATTATTGAGTAAATCAAGATTTGTTTAAAAGTGCCTTAAATAAAACATGTATAATAAACAATAACTAAATAGGAAGCTTTTTCTTGATTCTTCTGTAGTGTAGGAAATGGGGAATGAATATCCTACGTGAATGCGTGGCAAAATAACTCTAAAAGTTGTAAGACAAGATTTCTTTAAAAGAAAAACTAAACCAACAGCTTCCTGATGTTAACTGTGGTTCAGACATGGCAGTTTGTATAGATACAAATCTTTATGTGGCTGAGCTGTTCTTTTTGTATCTTGGCTTATTTTTACATGTGAATTGTTTTGGATCAAATTAAGATTACTTTACATTCTAACCTGGGCTGAGTAGTTAAACATCTGTACCTATGGTGCCACAGTTTTACATGCCTGAGAAATCTCTGGGGTTCAGTTTTGGTTTTCGAATACATTTTTTAATGTCCAAAATAAACGAAAAGATCAATTTTCATATTTTTTAAAATGTAAAATAATTTCTAATAATGGACAGTATTTAACATAGTCCACACCTTGCAATTAGAACTATCATGGCATAGCACAACTACGTTAGAAATTGTATTTTATTAAGTGGGACAGACGTTTTTAAAGTTATTTATGCAATGTTTACTTTGGTTTGGTGCTACTTTAAGTGTCTGGTATCATCATAGATTCCAGCCAGTGAGCAGCAGCTGCCTGTCACAGATGGGAGAGAAAAAAAATTTCCCCCTTGCTGCTTGTTTCCAAATAGGTTTTCATGCAAAACCAACAGTAATATAATGAAAGCATCTTAGTCAAATTCATATTTGCTATTATTTATTTAGGTAAGGCAGGCAACAGACCATTTCTAGGACAAAATATTGGTGAACTAAAATAAAAAGGTCCTCCTTATTTACTGTCATTCTGATTAACCTTAAAGTGTCTGCAAATTTTTTTAGTACAAATCAGTCTGTACTACGTCAGTAAATTAGTCAAATCACATGTTAAATACTGAGTAAGACCTAGAAACTTTGTAAAATTGTTGCCATATGCTTGGAAGTAAAATGTTTCTGTCTTGCAAGGCAGAGTGCATTACTTAATACATCTTTGTTAAGAAAGTAGATTTAGAAATACAGGTGACTTTATTTAATATTTATTTTGACACATTGACACATTGCCCAGAGCTGTTTAGAAAAAGTAATTCTCATTTGAAATGCAACTGGTGTCTCTACAGTGACGTTGTTACTGCATGTATTTAATATTTTTTCTTTCCATTCTTTTGCAGCACTTCTTGAATTATGTCTTATGATTTGGCTATGTTTTGCCCAAATGAAGATGATACTGTGTTCTGTTTTTGTTTTATACAACAAGGTCAGATAGCCTGGAGAATTCTCAGGGAAATGTGTAGCAAATCCTTCTTTATTAACACTGACCTGTGCAGTAGAATGCAGACTTCAGAGGAGCAGATATGAAAATTGAGTATGTTCATGATTTTTTAATTGAATCTCTTGCTCTGTTCAGCATTTTGAGATTGAATGTGAGAGCTCACGATTAAAAAAATGGATAAATTATTTTATATTCATATTTTTAAAATTGAGTTAATGCACAGGACTGCATTAACTGAGTCTTAGATCATATGTTATAGTGATCTGATATGTTATTTTAATATTTGTGAATTAATACTACCTGACAATAGAAAATAGTGAAAATAGTTGTCAGATACTTGAACTAAACAAATTCACCAGTGTCATGAAATGCAGAAAATTGTAACATTTATTTTTTTAAAGGTTTAAATAATACTTGGCATATATGTCTACTTACTTACCAAGTTGGAGAGTTGCAGACTGGAACCCAAGCAAGTTCACCCGTAGCTGCTGCCTGTCACTGCCTGCCTCTGAGTCAGCAGCCTGCTCCTGGCTCAACTGGTGTAGGATGACTCAAGTTCCAGTTTTCTCTCTTTCCATAGAGCCAACTGGCCTCCTTGTGACCAGAGAGTAACTCTGTTCATTGAGTTTGAAGCCATAGTGGGAACTTAAAATTGAAGGACGAGAGAGTACTCTGGCTAGACTCTGCAACTGGTGATTCCTTTTTGGAATTTAAGCTAAAAAATGGATTGTAACAACACAGAAAATTGACATGGTTCATCAAAGAGGAAAACTGCCCTGCAGAGGATTTATAGAAAATTGGGTTTGTGCCCTCTTAGCTTCTGAGAGGTTTTTTTCCCTTCTGCTTCCTCCCACCCCAAATTAATAATAAATACTACTTGTTTTTTATTTAGAATTATCAGGAATATCAAGTCCCTGGTTTTGCTGGAGGACTCTGGGAATCTCAGGATGTGTGTGTTTTGTGAGCTCTTAAAGGGATGAAACTATAGAGTTTTTGACATTGTTTCTCCCAAGTGTTTATCAGGAATTGGACTAAAATGGTTGTTAAAAACAAACACCAAAAGAAGTTTAACAGTCTGACTAAAAATGCCTTCCCCTCTCTGCAGCTCTGCTTTCATTCTTTTGAGTTGTGATAATTTCACTAGTTCTTCAGCCACCGTAGAGTCTTCAAAGGGAAGTGAGACTTACATTTCTAATGGAGAAAAGAAGCAGAAATGTTATTTGTAACAATCTTTCAAGCTTTTTTATACAACATCAAGAGTCTGAAAATGAATAGCCTTATGTCTTTTCACTTGCAGGTCAGCTTTAATCAATTTGGAAAATCTAAATGGTGGCTTTGAGCTATTACTACACTAAGAACCAGTGCTGCCTTGTGTGGCAGGCTGTATATACTAAAGTCACTGCTTTGTAGTAAATATGTTCTCTGTGTTTTCATAATCATTGTACTTAGAGTAAGTGCTTCTTGGTGAGTATTACAAATCTGTTAATCTGTATGGTTATTTATACGGAAATTTTTAACTCACTTGAACTCCCTACTTCCTTCACAGATCAGCTACTCAATTTATAGCATCTTGTCAGTTGTAAGAATGTTACCATCCAAGAGTAAACAGTTGGTACAAAAACAATGAGGAGCCCGGTGGCACCTTAAAGACTAACAGATTTATTTGGGCATAAGCTTTCATGGGTAAAAAACCCACTTCTTCTTGGGTAAAAAACCCACTCTTCTTCATGCATCTGAAGAAGTGGGTTGTTTAACCATGAAAGCTTATGCCCAAAATAAATCTGTTAGTCTTTAAGGTGCCACCAGACTTCTCGTTGTTTTTGTGGATACAGACTAACACGGCTACTCCTCTGACAGTTGGTACAGTTCTCTACCTGTGTTTGCTTTAATTCTTGGAACACTAGGGAAACCTGTTGCCTATTTTGTAACTTCTTGAGTGAGATTTATTTTAGTCTCTGCTTTGTTCTTTAAGGGGGGCTTTTATGATGATTTTTATTAACAGTTTTTGCTTGCACAAAAGCAGGAAAAGGGGAAAGGCAAGGGCAAGAAAACCAGCAGCAATTATATCAACAATCTCTGAAAAAGACCATTAATCATGTCACAACTGTTTCAACTTTTGCCATGTATGCATCGATTAGAAAGCTTGAAAGAAGAAAATGGGTGAATTCAGTATTTGTTATAGGAAATGCTTCCCCTCGCCCTTTTCATCAGGATAAATCTTATAATGCTTCTATAGCCTTTTAAAAAAAAAAGTTTGTCAGAACTCTTAAGGTTATCTTGTGGACACATGCTCATCTGTGGGAAGGTTTGGATTTTAATAGTTACGTAAAGGAAAGGATTGTTTGTTTCTACAGATGTTCTGTTGGACTATTATTAAATAGTGCTTTTTAATTAAAGTAAAAGCCCCTTCCAACTCTACAGGGTTTCAATATGCTTATTAAAAGAAGGGGTTAGAAACTGTGCCTAGACAGAGCTTTTTCTTAACGTTTCCAGCCTTTGCTGTTGGCCACTGCTGGTGCCATGGTGGGAATCCTAGCGGTAGGCAAGCCGCTGGCTGGCCTTTTTTACTGCTGTCATCTTATTCTGCCCAGAGTGTCTTTGGAAGAAGTAAGGACAAGCAGGAAACATGTCACACAGCAGTGGTTGCCAGTATCATGTCTACACTGGTGCGTCCACTGTTGCTATCTGTAGTGGAAGTACAATGGTAGGAAATTCTCAGAAAAGCATAGTGTAGACAAGGCCAGAGAGGCTAAATACTTCAGTATTGAACTGTATTTCTTCAGTTATCTGGGAATGTTGAAGTGTAATCTTCTGGGTTTTCCTCTCTCTTATGCTTTTCTGTTATATCTGTAAGATGAAGCTTCTTCTGGCAAAAGCAGGTTTCAGCAACTGCAACGACTCTTTGAGGATCTAATAAGTCCCTCAAGGAGCAAGTGTTCTAGTTACACTTTCCTTTCCTCCCAGAGGAAAACTGTGATTCATTCTCATGGAGAAAAGCAACTCTTACAACATTTTGGGTAAAACATACTGTAGATCTTGGTTCTTAATGGAATTGTACTGTAACTTTTTGAAAGACAAAATCAGCCCTTTGGAATTGGCTGTGTTGTAAGTAAGTTGCACTGCAGTGTTGCCTTTAGTATAATTCTGTCTCTGCAGAAACCTTTATATTTTGTTTGCTTAGGCATTAAAAACCGCCAAATTGGTAATAAAGGAAATGAGGACTTTGTATCTTTGGATCAGGTAATTCAGAATGACTATATTCATTGCTTCAGCACCACTTGCTCCATCAGTTATAGGAGCCAGTGAAAAACAAGGAGATATTCCATCCCTGCTCTGATGTCATATCCGGGCAAAACTGTCAGAGTATCTACAGTTCTGTAGGATTTTACATTTTTTTTAAAACGATGACATCTCATCTGAATTTTGTGCTGGTGACAAATGCCAGATTGGCAGCCCTGCATACTGGAGTCCTCTATCCATAGGAAAAGCATATGTGGCATGAGCAGCAGTGCAGATTTCCCATAAGGCATCCTGCCAGTGTGTCTCAGTCTTACTTTGAGGGTCCACATGTGAGGGTAGCAGGAAAATTCATGGTCAGTATCACTTGACTTCTGGGAGAAATTGGCCAGCTAAGTATAGGCTGAAGGGAAGTTGGGTATAGTTCATTTGCATTTATAGAACAATACCTCCCCCTTCTATCCCCCTGCAAGAAAATCCCAAACTCAAACCCACTCTTTCTGCATATGTATGTGTAGTGTATTGCTATAAAGTATATAAAAAGTTTCAGCTGGTTGGTTCAGTATTCTGATCACACCAATCTCCTCTGACCTAGACAAAGCAGTCACTTGCCTTCCCTGGTGTTTGGTTGACATTGGGGCACAATTGAGGGTTAGCTGGCTGATACTCCAAATGGATAAGAATGAGGTGGTGTCAGTCGGTTGGGGGAAGCAACAGTAAGATGCAGTGAGGATAATATCTGCCATTTAGAGTGTGTCCGCTATTATTTGTTCAAGATTGTATCTAGTGGCCAGGTTAGTGCTCCTAGATCACCAAGCAGCAGAAATGGCCTGGACAACTTTCCTTCAGGTATTTGTTGCCAAGAGCCTGCATTTGTTTAAACCTTGTTGATGTCATCTGTGTTTTTTCACCTTGACACTATTGCCACAGAGCGGGGCTACATTTTTTTTTTTTTTTAAGTGAAGCTGGTGCAGAATTGCTGTGAGCTTATTACAGAGGTACCTTGGCTCAGGCTACCAGTTGGTTTCCTGATCAACTTTTCACTTGGCTTCTGTTTGAGACATGGATCATCATAAGTTTGTACAGTGACTACCACAGTGAGGCTGGGATCTCTAGGTGCTGCCACAATGCAAATAAATAATTTTAAAGCCCTGAGATTCTGGGCCCTATGTACTCTCTCCCCATGCTGTGCTGTCACATTTGAGATCAGCAAAGGTGCTCAAACTGGAACCGCCTCAATATAACAATGAGGAACATGCTGGCAGAATATTCTCTGTGAGGTCCCCTTGACTTTAGAACTCACTTCTCCTTTTCTTGCCTTGGTCTGAAATAGTCTGAATCTGTTGACTCGTGGCTCTGAGTTTCAGAAACCACATGGCTATGTAAAAATTTTTCCCACCCTTTCCCAATTAGTCACTTCTTTCCTGAAGTATCAGATATCCTACTATTTTTTTTTTAATGAGTGTAATGCTGACCATAAATGCATCTTTTTGAACTTAACTTCGTAGTTCAGTGAGTTGAATTCTTTTAGCAAATACTGTATTGCGTGGGACTGGGAATTGGTTTGCATACGAGGCAGTATTGAGTGGATGCCTAATATAATTTTTTGTTTTTTTTTTAACAAAAGGAAAACTATTAGATGACATATCAGTAAGATTGTAAACTGGCTCATTTTCTTAGCTGCTCCATATGAAGTCTAGCAGGGAGTTAGGATTTCAGTTTCCAGCTAAGATTTATGGTTTTAGTGAAGTTTTTCATGATAATTTTCTTTGTGGGAAAGGATTTTTATAATATCTGTTTTTAAGATTTACCACAACACAATGTACCATACTGTAAAGCTATAGCTTGTTAGGTTATTAGTACCTCACAGCTATCAAGACCCAGCCATAGGCAGCAGTGATTAATTGCATGATGATGTACTGGCCACATGTACAGTCTCTAGTAGTGTACTTGAACCATTAGCAGTCAAATTGCTCCTCTGTTTTTTTTAATAATGAATTGAACTTCTCACTACTTGAAATAGGCAATTAAAAAAAGTACACCTAAAAAAGGAAATATTTTGCTATGGTTCTCCACATACATTCTCTGCTTCACTTTTTTCTGTTAATAAGTGAAGATTTTTATTGATATACATCCTTCATTTTTAATTGATCCTTGCAATACCTCTGTAAGGTAAGGCAGTAGTAGTATCCCCATTTTACAGATGGGGAACTGAGGCACAGATAGAATAAGGCCTGGTTTACACCTGAAAATTAGATTGATCTAGCTACATTTTGTACCCTGTGTGATGTGGTTAAGTCAACCTAACCACGGCTGTATAGATGCAGCTAGGTAAATGGAAAAATTATGCCGGTAGTAGCGGTGGGACTATATCCCAGATCTCTTTACTCCCTTGTCCAGTACATTACCCCCAGGACCATTTTGACTTACAGATTGACTTTGGTTTACATACATGTATTGTGAGATATATATCATCTTAGAAAATGTTATTCACACTTCATGTTGCTGTAAGCACTAGAATTAAAAACACACAAACAAACCAAAAAACAAAACCTTGAATGGGTACTTAATGAGTATGCATGGCTTTTGGAGAGAGTCAGCAGAATGGGTGAGTCTGTTTTCCAAAGCTGGTGAAAGACAGCTTTGTCTGCATTCAGCATTTGAACCTACAATACTGTAATCTGTGTCGCAATTGGGGAACATTTGCTGAAAGCAGGAAGTCTCAAGAGCTCCATACTAGTGAGCGATATGGACATACCCAGCATGCAGAAGTAGCTGAACTGTGTGGTAAGATTGGGTCCATAGGAAGGAACATAGAATAATGCCTTACTACATCAAACCAGTGGTCCACCAAAACAGATCTCTGTTATGAAGACGTGTCTGGGTATGAATTTCACTTCAGTATAGTAAAGATGATGATGAGGTTGTAAGGTGAGTGGTATAAGGGTTGATTTTAGTCCTCCTGAAGGTTTGAACAACTGCATATAGGACTGATTTAATTTTTTATGCTTGATACTATAAACATAGGATTTTAATAGTTTAAAATTTAAAATTGAATAATCTTAACTTGCACAAAAGATGGAATGAGGGTCTCTGATGTGATGTGGAAAGAAAGACTTGATGGAGTTAAAGTAGCACTGACTAATGGAATTGTGAAATAAGAGGATAAATAGATGAAACCTCCATTTTCATAGGGTCCAGTTTCTGAAATGCCAGCATATCTGAGTTTTGTATGCCCCATGGCAATCCTTGTGCTCTAGAGTGTTGAAAAGGCTAGGCCTGGATAGTTCTCTGTATGATACCTCTTCCTTTTCATGCTTGTGGATGACATGTTTGTCACTGGGGTGGCTTTCTTTCTGTTTTGACTGACAAATTATCTGTTAATCCAAGAAGAAAAATCAATGCAGAATAGAATGTGTTTTCACTGTAGCTTCAGCAAATCTTGAATAAATGTGGCAATATTTTATGCAGTACTCCTAACCAGCTAGTAAATATTCTGACTTCACTACTAAACATTTTCTATTTATCCTAATATCTCATTCTTTTGTCTGTGTGTTCCTCCTTTCTCATGCATTACTAAACATCTATAAATCACTGTAGTAATCCACATATTTATTTTGCGACTCGGTCTAGTGGTTAGAGTAGGGCATGGAGTCAGGACAGATCTGTTCTGTTCCCAGCTCTGACTCTCTCTATGACCTTGGGAAGGGTTATTTAATAGTTCTGTGCCTTACTTACCACTGTGTGTTTAATAATGCCTACCACACAGGAACAATAGAAAGTATATCTGTAAAACACTTTCAGATCCTTCAATGCATAGTATTGTATCTTGAGGGATAACCCAAGAATCTCATTGGATGTCCAGACTTGAACCACGCAAGATATCTGATGTTGTGTAATTGTTTCCCGTAAGCGTAAAAAGCTTCAGTTTCATCCTTCCTTGTAGAAGAATCTAGCTGGCTACATTGTTCAGTCTCTTCTATCAGTTACTGCTATTAGTCAAAAATAAATTAATAAATATAACAAAATTATTTGGAAAGAATTTCGCAAAAAAGGTAATGCAAAGCAGTGTCAGGCTCACATTTGCTTTTGCACTATCATATCCACTATTTAATTAATTTCATTGCAGGAAATTAAATTGGAAAAATAGTAAAACTGCCTCCAGGTGAAACCATTTTAGCACAAAGCTGGAGTTGCATCTACAAATAAGGTACCTGTATATGGCTTTTTGATCCATCAACTTTGTTAGAATTAAAGTATATGAAAATGTAGGACTAAAATCAATAAACTTAGAAAATATGAGAAAGATTGTCTAATAATTGCTGACCATTCATTGATTAGATAATGACCAGTAAACATTTGGTGACTAAATAAGTTGACTTTAAATTAGTTGTTTATATCAGTTTTATTTTAAATTGTTTGATTTGTTCCCCAGCTGTCAGTACTCTTTAATTTTATCTTTGTCATCTTAGCACTTAGGCTATGTCTGAACCTGATTTTAAGTTGGGTTCATGTTTGTGACATGTTACTGGGTCAGTTTTCCCATTCATTCCTATGGTAGCTGTGCATACTTTTCCCATTAGGGCTAATGGGGGATGGATGCTTAAAACCTTCATGTTTTGGAGAAAAGAATACAACTTGTCAATGGTAGAATCTGTCTCTCTATAAAATTCTTTCTCTTGATAAGTGGTGTTGCTTTACTCAGGCATTTCACAGCTGTTAGCATGATTTTCATTGAGTACAGAGTTTTAAAATAAGGTAAATATTTAGGGCCTCTTTTGAAACAAACAGGCTGTTGTATTTATGCACATGTGTAACAGCACGCAGCTGCCTGAAAATGGTGATGGATTGGTCCATGGTGTAATTTCTCAGGTGTGTTCAGGAGTATTATTGACAGAGATTGATAATGTCAAGAAGGTTATTGGAAAATTAACTTTCACTCAGCGGTCAGGGGAGAAGGTAGCTCAGTTTCTGATGTAATATGGCCATAGAGGTAGTTACTGCAGAGAAGTGGCTGAACGTGGGTCATCTTGGAGGTATAAGACCTGCAGCGTTTGTAAGAGAAGGGACAAACGGCAGTGGGAATGTGTAGCTATTGCCCTGGTGAGTAAAACCTCATTTTTCTGGATCCCTAAAATAATAAATATGTACCCCATGCTACATAAAGTAGCAGTGATCTGAGATCAATGCTTGTGTCTAGGCACAACTATCTTGGCAGTCAAAGGAGGTTGGGAAGGAAATACCAGGGGTAGACAGGGTAGTCAAATCTTTTTGTTTGCCTGCCCCCCCCCCCCCCCCAAAATCAACGTAAGGGCATTACTGACTGACTCCACAGATAGTACGTAGCTTTGTGCTACTGTATTGAGAACATTTGTATTAGAATAATGCAAAATTGTTGCATGTAGGGCAGAACATAACACAATATGCTGTTTGTCTGTTATGCATGCACATTTATTTATAATTTTCTTTAAAGGTTGATGATTCTCAGTTTCTTTGCAGAACATTATGTGCAGACCATTCTGCAGAAAAATTTGACTTGATTAAAAAAAGACAGTCTTGTGAATCCTGAAGGAATTTGGGCATTTAGCCCAGGAAGGGGAGAGTCCCCTTCTCTGCAAGAACTTAAAGTTAACCCTAGTCATCAGTAGAAGAAGTAATAAAAGCCACTGTGCAGACTGCAGAAGGATCACCTCATAGTCTCGCTCTAAAAAGTATCAGTGTGTGACCCTTATTCTTTGAGAATAACTTGTCCATATGGGCAAGGAATTGTATTTACTTTAAGGCAACCTTATTGTTCAAAGTGAAACACAACTGTTAATATAAAGTTAGCAAGAACAGTAATTAAAAACTGGTGCTGTCAGTTCCAGATGTGATGAGATGCTTTTGCAGAATATATAGGAAAATTGATTAACAATGATTTTATTCAGGAGATAGCACACATTTATAAATTAGTATACTCTTATTGACATATATTCTCAGGAAAAAAAGTCTCTAATTAGGTTTTTTTTATTTAAGGAGAAAAAAGTTTCATCTTTTTACACAGGCAAAAGTTTCTGCTTCCGTTTGGCTATTAGTTGCAGGATCCAGATGCTGCGAAAGCTATTCTTGCTATGTTAGCATCTGGCTGCTTTGCAAGTTTTGCATATGCTTTTATGAGGTGGTTTTGAAGTTGCCTTTGGATTTGAATCACGTGATTCTTCAGACTGTCTGACTTGCATAATTCTCAACATCATTTCCTCTTACTTTTGATTATGAGAAATGTAAATACTTCAAGCTATTCTGGCTTATTTGAAGTTAAGTGCAAGTATGTTTTCTATTCCTGCCCTTAGCCTTTGGCAGAGTCCCTCTGCAGCAGGGCAGGTATCCTGGCTCCTGGTTTCTCATCCCTTAGAATATTCATGTTATGGGCCCACAAACTGAGTCCATGGGCATAGTGATTAGATCAGGGAACTAAAAGTCAGGACTTCTCGGCTGTCTGCCCGTCTATGACATTGACTCATGGCCTGAGCTGTGGTACTTCTTTGTGCCTGAACACATCTGAGAAATTACAACAATACTTCACAGGTGTGCTGTGAGGATTGCTTAATGTTTGTAAAGGGCTCTGAAATGGTTCATTTCAAAGGGGCTACACCCAGGCAAAAACGGTATTGTTTATTAACACTAGACTTTTTTAGGAAGATGTCTTAGCGTTTAGTATTAATACTGTTGTATTTATTGAGATCAGCTGAGACATTTCATCTTAACAGTTCCTAGATTAAAGTTTTGGGAGAGCAGGGGTAGAAATTGATGGAAGGTCCTCCTGTACACTGGAGCTGACTGCTCTTGTTGATTCTCTAGAGTCTGTTTTTCTCCCTAGGGAATGTTACATAAGGCCCATCTGTTTGCTGAGGCTTTTGCTTGAGAGTGCTAGTTGTATTTGGTTTGTATTTGGATAAATGGTTAGGGATGTTGTGCTCTTTATGGTGGCAAACTAATTCTGGGGATTGGTTTAGATACTGCACCTTTCATGGCAGTACGTGGCTAATACTGATTTCAGTTTTGTTTTAATGATATTAATGTGTCTAGCAGCCTATGCAACAAGGTCATGTTATATAAATAACATGTTTACAGCCTATATTTAATTCTTCTGTTAATCAGAAATGCACAAATTCTGAGAATGGTAACAGAAATGTGCTTATATAACTTGGCTTCAGGCTTGAAAGCTTTATTCTATTATAAATTAAAAGGTAAGCATGTTGTTGCATGCTTGGTAACCAAGACAATAAAATTCCAGATAGTTTTAATATGGGTGTATATTAGTTACAGTAGTAGCATGGGGTGTCTCCTGCTGCTGTTTCAAAGAATGTGAACATTTGTATAGTGGATATCTAGATGGAGTTCAAGGTTGCACAGAAAAGCACTTGAAAGGCCCTGTTGTCTCAATTTATCTGTAATATATAGGTCCTTTAATTTAAAAAAAAAAAAAAAAAAAAAAAGCAAAGCAAGCTGTTTTGTAAAGTTGCCTGTGGATGATGTGTTATGTTTACAATATTAAATCTCTTTCAGAGGAACTGATGTCATTTTAAATGCACTTGATGGCTACCCCTGCTCACTGAATTTTAAATGTGCATATATCTGTGTATCTACATGTCTTAAATATACATAGACCCATTTGCGTGTGTGTGTCTGAGAACAGAATAAGAGGTAAGAATAGTATAGTTAGCCTGATGTGAAGGCACATTGATCTCTTGTCACATTGATTATGCCGTCATAACTATAAATCACTAAGTGCGCTTGGCACTGATCCTAGGATTCTTTAATGGGAGCCACGTGAAACAATCTTGTAATGAATGGTGTAAGCTACATTTAAAACCATATTCAGGAGACTCTTTAAAAACAGTTATATCTTATTTCAGTTGGGCCCAAGTGCTAAGGAACTCATTTTGCAAGTGATTGAATTTAAAAAAAAAAAAAAAAGCATAAACACTTCCAAATCAAAACCTTCCTCCAAATCCATATTGTAAATGGCAATGGGGTAGGTGACCGACACAAGAAAATGATGTTTTATAAGTCTTCTAGAGAAAAATAAGGGGAGCAAAAGGAAAGCGGTATAGGACAAAATACAGATCACTCTGCCTGAGGAATAGCCTAAATTAGCTTGAGTTAACCCTTTCCCGTGTGGTGAAGAAGGGGGTGTGTGTTTGAGAGGAGAATAAGGGCTAAAATACCAGGGGGATATTTATTAGTAGAAACAATAGGCCCATTAATAAACAGAAATTAATAAGGATTCAGATATGGCAGAGATATTAAACACCTTTTGTTTAAAGGAAGATTTTTTTTTTTTCTTTTTCTGAAGAAAAGTAGTTTGCGCAGTTTGGGTGCCATTCCCTTGGGACGCCATAAGGGTCTATGCTAGTGCATGCCATGCTGGTTTGTGGCTTTGGTTTTAGTTCCCCCAACCCCCCAAATGTAAATATAATTTATAGTGAGTGAATACTGTAGATGGAAAATGTGGACATGTACAAATTGGGTTCTGGATGATATGCATTTTAAGGGAGTTAGCCAACAAACTTTTCCAACTACTGATAACTCTTCTTGAAAAGTCATAGTGGGCTGGTTTGGTACTGGAAGAGTGAAGAAAAGTA
The DNA here is from genome assembly GCF_002925995.2 of Terrapene triunguis. NCBI lineage: Eukaryota > Metazoa > Chordata > Testudines > Emydidae > Terrapene > Terrapene triunguis. The sequence continues at coordinate 16,301,383 of NW_020664589.1, forward strand.
AATTGTATGACCAGTCTTCAAAAGAGAAAATGATCTGTTGCTGAAGCAATTGTAAGCAAAGGGTGATAATAAAGATCTGTATATTAGATTGTTGGGAGAGGTATAGGAGTGTATTGAAAGAATCAGTGCTGTATCCCACTTTGAACAAATGCAAGCTAATGTATATATGGGAAAAAGAACAGGAGTACTTGTGGCACCTTAGAGACTAACAAATTTATTAGAGCATAAGCTTTCATGGGCTACAACCCACTTCTTCGGATGCATATAGAGTGAAACACATTGAGGAGATATATATACACATATACAGAGAGCATGAACAGGTGGGAGTTGTCTTACCAACTCTGAGAGGCCAATTAAGTAAGAGAAAAAAAACTTTTGAAGTGATAATCAAGATAGCCCAGTACAGACAGTTTGATAAGAAGCAAGTGTGAGAATACTTACAAGGGGAGATAGATTCAATGTTTGTAATATCTATAGCATAGATGTTCAATGGAAGGAAAAACCTGCATGCTGAAAAGAGTGATAATGGACTATGAAATAGACATGAGTAAGTAATGCGATGGATAAATTCAAAGCAGAATTCGGTTGCATATTCCAAAGCATTCTGCCACGGAGGTGAGTGGCAATAGTTCCTCCCTTTCTGGCTCAGGTATGACTGCATCTAAAAAACAGCATTTGGCCCTGGGCATCTCATTACCAAAAGATGTGAAGATTCAAAGAAAAGCAACAGAAAATAAGGGGGCTGGAGAAACAGACTTATTTCTGACGCATAAAAAGTGGCCTTTACATTGTCCCTGGCTGCGTATATAACACTTAAATAGAGAATGAGACTTGTTGGCGAATGTTAATGACCATTACAATACCGTCACCCAACAAAGTAAATTAAAAAAAAAAAAGAATATCAAAATCACTCCCCCAGGCGGATGGCTCGGAGAAGTGATGGACCTTAACCTGTGACTATGAACTGGACAGCAGGGTCTTGGGCTCTGTTGGGCCAATAAGAGGAAAGAAAATCCAAAGGTAGGGGCTGTCCACTGACTATGTCCCAGCTCCAGGCCCCGTATGTTTAAATCTAAGGATTTTCAGCAAGTGTTTGCAAGCTGACTCACTCTGCTATGGTGGCACGTATTGTAAGGAATGAGATGGCCTTTGGGGTAGGAAAGATTAAAATGTACAAAGCATTAAGAAAGCTAAATATACATAGCTTGATGGACATAAGTTTACAAATATTTGAATGATGTCATGGGGATGCTTTCCTTCAATTGTTTGTATCATTTTCTTAATTGGTAAAATGAAGATGATGATAGTTATGTAACTACTACACAGGCGAGTGCTGAGGACTGGCAAGTTAAGTTTGTAAAATGTTTTGGATCTGAAGTACTTTTATTATTATTACTTTTAAAACGTGGTACGTGGTCTTTCCATAGTTCAAACGGTGATAAATAATGGAGAAAACTGTGACAAACCATGCTATTTTTTAGAAGCAAGTTGGGTTTCTTGGGGAGTTCTTCCAGCTACTACAATGTAGACTGTTCAGTAGTATTTCTGTTGAAAGATTAATCTCAGTGACTAATGTAAACCTTGAGCTGGGGGTGAAGAAGGATTTGAAACAAAGTGGGAAGTTTGCTGCAAATATTTAAATATTGGCAAGTAACATTAGTTCCATTGACATCTGTAGTGAGTGGCTCTGAATAGCTCTAAGGGCAGCACTTCAACGTGGCTTGTGTGGTTGTGGCTCTCCCAGCACTCTAAAAACACCACCTCCACAGGTGCACAGTCTCCACTGGCGCTTTACAGCGCTGAAACTTGCTACGCTCAGGGGGTGTTTTTTCACACCCCTGTGCGAGAGACTTGCAACACTGTAAATTGCCAGTGTAGACAAGTCCTAAGTTTGTTGACTTAATGTCATTGTTCTCCTAAGTATGGAACAGTGAATTACAATGGCTGTCACCATTTGTTTAATGAATATCAGTTTTTGACATAACAATATGAAAAAAGCTCTAGGGTTTTCAGTTCTTTAACTAAAGTGTTCTCAGTTAATGAATTTTGATATCTTCAAGGAAACAGTGCTCAGCACTCTAGCTGTTGCAACTAGTAAAAACTACACAAAATCTTAACACAACCTCATCTGCACCTGCTTTCAGGATAAATTATTCTAACACTCATAAAATGGGATGTGTGTGACTAAAATACTAAAAAGACTTCAGTTCTTTGCTTCCAGTTAAGGGTCTGTCAGCTTTTCCATTATAAAGCTTCTCTTCTCTTTTTTTTTTTTAGGGGTTTATAACTTGCATGTAAAATTTTTGCTGAGGGCTGAGACTTGGCTTCTGCATTTCAGCCTGGCAGCAGATATTTACATATTCATTATTTTTCAGATAGAAGAAAATTAAAGAGATTTTTTTTTTCATTTAAATATTTCACCTTGCGATGTACATATGTAACTCTCATTAGAGGTAGTTACCTATTTAGGTGAGACTCCACTTGGAACAGTAAAGACTTAAAAAAAAAAAAAAAAAACTTGACTAAGATACCTTTCTGCCCTCGTATAAATCTAAGGAAAGACTGAATTAAAAAAAAATTGCAGTGGATTAATTGATAGCTTTTGGGATTTAAAAATATGGCCCAGAAATTTTGAAAAGAAACTGTTGCTTTCAGTCAGGAACTGTGTTTCATAAGACATTTCACTACCAAACAATTACATGTTTTAAAGACTGAATGAATGCCTTGTTACTCTGGAGCAATGGTTCTCAACCAGGGGTCCGGGGCCCTCTGGCGGGCTGCGAGCAGGTTTCAGGGGTTCACCAAGCAGAGCCAGCACTGGACTTGGCTGGGGCTCAGGGCAGAAAGCTGAAGCCCCCCCGCATGAGGCTGAACCCCTGAGCCCCAAGCCCTGCCACCTGGAGCTGAAGCCCGAGGAACTTAGCTTCATGTGCCCCCTTGTGGCATGGGGCCACAGGCAGTTGCCCTGCTTGCTACCCCCTAACGCTACTCCTGGCTTTTATATGCAGAAAAACAGTTGTTGAGGCACAAGGGGGCATGTGTGGAGTTTTTATAGGATGGTGGCGGGGGCGGGGGGAGAAGCTCAGAAGGAAAAAGGTTGAGAGCCCCTGCACTGGAACCATTTTGGTCTATTGGGTGAGTTCATCTGCTTTTCAGCCTTGTCACCACATATATTTACATTGACTATAATGATTGATGCCTTTTTTTGTTACTTATTGGCTTCAGAATGCACACTTTAAAAACTTCTTCAACTTGAGAGATTGAGACAGTTGAATGTTGCCATTCTAGTTCTTTAGAGCTTGTGCCTTTGGGGAATAATAAAACTGAATTAGACAATATATTAGCTGTAAATTTTAGGAACTGTATCCATGAACTAAGGGTATGGCTACTCTTGCAGATGTAGAGCGCTGTGAGTTAGACCCGCCTTCGGAGAGCGCAGTAGGGAAAGCGCTGCAGTCTGTCCACACTGACAGCTGCTTGCGCACTAGCGTAGCCACATTTGCGGCACTTGCAGCGGCATTGGGAGCGGTGCATTATGGGCAGCTATCCCAGCATGCAAGTGACTGCAATGTGCTTTTCAAATGGGGGGGTGGGGTGGAGTGTGTTGTGTGTATGTGGGGGGGAAGAGAGTGGGGTTTTGGGGGCTGAGAGCATGTCAGGATGCTATCTTGTAAGTTCAGACAGCAGCAGCCCCCCCCCCCGCCTCTCTCTCTCACATACAGCATTCCACACTAATCTGTCTCGGAGCACATAAGCAGCTGGCTGTCAGAAACGGAGCTTTCAAATGGCATATCCGCATTCCTACAGCAAGTTCAAAACAATGAGAAGAGTGGCCACTTGACTTAAGGGGATTATGGGACGTTTCCGGAGGCTGATCAGAGCGCAGTAATGCAACACCTCGTCCACACTGGTGCCGCGGCGCTCCAGCGGGGACGCAGCAAACGTTATTCCACTCACCGAGGTGGAGTACCAGCAGCGCTGTAGCCGCGGAGTCAGAGCGCTCTACGTGTCTTGCCAGTGTGGACAGGTAGTGAGCTAGGGCGCCTGGGGCTCCTTTATTGCGCTGTAATTCGCAAGTGTAGCCAAGCCGTAAGATCACCATGACACAATACTAACAGGCATATTGTAGGGAGACCCCAATAGCCTTTACACAATCTTCATACTGGTTAATAATGTATCTCCTTGGGTTTTGCAGGTGTATGTTATTCATGTTGAGTTGTATTTTGGAAAGTACTGTACAACTTCCTCTGACATTGTTTTAGGTTGGGTTATTGCTATACCAGCAAGCCCCGTAGTGTAGATGGAGCCTACACCAATAGAAGGGGTTTTTCTGTTGGTGTAGGAACACCACCTGCCTGAACAATGTTAGCTATGTCAACGGAACCACTCGTCCGTTAACATAGTTGGGTCTATGCTGGGGGTTATGTTGGCATAGCTCTGTCACGGGTGTAGTTTTTCACAACTCTGGTCAGCATAACCATGCCAGCATAACCTTCAAGTGTAGACCAAGCCCTAGATTTTCAAACTCTCAATTGATATGTGTGAACTTCATGTTTGACAGTTTTTGCCTCGAATTCCCATGTCACTTTTTCTAGCTGTTAGTAAGAAAGAATGCATAGTCCCTGCTCTGAAGACCTTATATTCTTTCTAATCAGTTTCTCATCACAGTGGTATAAAATCCACCTTTACATATGTGGTCTGATCTTAGTCTCTTTAAGCAAAATGTTTGCTAAATTGTATTTTCTTACTCATTTCTTGCAGAATTCTCTCCTATCTAATGCATTTCAGTGGCATGTCTCAAGTTTTCTCCTTCAACGTCCCTATTAATAGTTCTTTAGTTTTGGCAGGTGTGTATTAAACGTTAACACTCTTTTTTTGGATGTTAAACTGCTATTTACTTATGGTAATTTCTAATCATTTTAAGGTGATTGTCAAGAGAGAGATGAACTGAGGAGGAAAAATTTGTCAGGGATTTACAGTAAATACTCTCTGCTTTTGGAAATGCTGTCAGAAGTTTGTTTAGGTTCAAGTGATTTTTTGTAATGTGCCAGACAGAATCAGTCTGTTATAATGAACTGGTCGTGTACTTCCACCAACAAAAAGGGAGGGTGAGAAACCAAAGCCTGCTCAGGATTTCCTATCACCTTGTAATACAGAAGGGGGGGAGTATGCTGTTTAACCTAGCCTGTAATTAGGTTCTACATGGAAGCATATATTACTGTGCTTGCGTTGCCAAAGCACTTCAGTATGATAGATGAGATTTAAAGGTTGATCTGACTAAATTGCAATGAGAATACTAACGACAAAAATATTTCTGTTGTGAAATATTCCTACCAGACATCGTGGCTATGGCATAAATGCTGTAAGATAATGGACAATAAAAGTCACTCGAAAATAATACTCTCCTAGGATTGGACTGCTTTCTCCACCGCACGTACTCTGAACCAGGGAGATAATGTAATCATAAGCCTAGCCCATCATTTAAAAATATAGGTAATCTCATATAACATCTTGACAGATTTATTTTATGAGCAAGCCGGAGAGAGAACATTATTGGGCAGCAGAGAGGAAGAAAGTATTATCATTGTGGTAGTGGTTACTTCGGAAAATAGTTTGCATCACTTCACTCTTTCAGGAAGCCTACTGTAAATGACACAGCACTCACTAGAGATTGGGGAACCCTGGCTCCCGTCTGTAAAATGTTTGATTTGGATGTCAGTCATTGACCGAAGAGCCTGCTCATCAGATACGTGATATTAGAGCTTTTATTCACAATGAACTGTTGGATCCCTCTGTGTATGCCACAGGATGACTGGGCAGGGGTTTGATAGGGCACCCACTTGAATGCGGACGAATCATGCACGGGTATCTGGAAGGATGTGTGTGATGGGTTGTGCCACCTGATGTACTAGAATCGCACTGAGCCCGCCCATTCCACCAGCCTGGACTCCCTCACCCGGTCCTTCTGTGCCAGGCCCTCAAGCCTCCTCTAGCACGCACACACTGGTAGGGACATGCTCAGCGGCAGAAAGACACAGACACTGAAATCAGCTCTGCCATATTCATATCATAGCAATATCTCTATTAAGAATATGGGGCGTAGGGTCATAGTGTGAATCTTGATTGCTTATTTTGTTGCACTAGCTATTTTCATCCAAACATAGTTCTTTTCCCCCATTCAGCCCCCCAGGAATTGAGGGTGGGGAAGAAACGTAGGGGGATATAGTAATCTGGAGAAAAAGTACATATGTGGGTGTATAGTCTATACACAGTATTAATATATTTTGCATTGCTATACCACCCTCTATTTGATGATCTCAAACCACATGGCAGATGCAAAAGGCCACTTGGAACTTCTGTAAGGCAGGTCACTACTACCCTCATTTTACAGATGGGAATACTGAGACTCCATGGCCTTGTGGAAGTCACTTAGCTTCTGGGCTTCATTTTTCCCATCACCTCCAGTGTAAGAGTGCAAAGCCTTACTATTTGTTTGTGGCAATGCTAAGGAAAGCAGCAGTGTATGTGGCTCATCTAGTCTTTATAGGAGCATCCACCTCAACGGCCCTAATGATTAACAAAAGGCTTGTTATGCAGGGCCAGATGAGGACAATTTCTTTCTGTGGGACAGATGGGCACTACTACTCTGTGTAGTGTAATCCTTTCTTTGTCTCTTACCTATTAGGTTAGCTAACAATGGTTCATCTGTGGACATTTGGGTTTGCTGACACTCAGTAGTGTTGCGGGCAGCAAAAAGGACTGAATGCCAGCCATATGGAAAGCAACTGGGTATGCCCAGTAATAAGATGGAGGTGTGCTGGCACAGGAAACAGGCATGTGTTGGGCGCAACTACTGCTGCTTCACTATCTCCTTGGGAGGTTTTCGGTGCCAGTCATACGGAGTATTCATCTGGGAGAGGATAATTTGGCTTCTGGTTGAGTTTTAGGCATCCAGAGGCACATGCTAATACCTGATTAAGCTGGCTGCAACAGTTGCCAAGGCTGGTTTGGAGAGGAGCTGCACCTTGGGCATTAGGTGCATAAGAATCTGAACGCTGATGAGGTTCTGTTCCTTAATGTACATCTTGTAACTAATGATCTTGGGCTCCAGTACCAAGCACCCTGGGCTCTTCTGCCCTATGAAAGGCACCTGTCAGATACCTGAAGGGGATCATGGAAGCTTTTTTTTTGGTCTGAGTGGAATATTTGAGTCAAAGGAGAAGAGCAAGAGGTAGATCTATTTGGGAGATATAGTCCTGTAGAGGAGCTCCCAGGAGAACGTGAGCTTGTTGTACACTTGTGGAATGTGGGGCCCCTTCAGGTTAGGGGGTTTGTTTAACTTTAAATGAGGATAGGTGGTGAATTGGGATCTTGATTGACAGGTTGCTTTGGCTTGGGCAGATGGTAGTGGAGCTGACTGAAGACTAAGTTTCATGAATAGTGTGACTGCATGGGATGTAAGTCGGCAGAATTTGGTTCTAGATCTGTGCACTTCTAGCTATAAAAACTTTGGGTTTGTGTGGTTACAGTTCTTTATGCTCTTATGCTGATGATTTTTAATTATGTTATTGATTTTACTTTGTTCATTTCACAAGTGTTAGTAAAGATGCAGCTGAGGTAGCAGATAAATTCATTTATTTCCAGTCTAATTCCAATTTTCTTGTTTGTTCTTGTGTACGTTGTTTCTGGCTTTGTAAAAATTCCATTTTGCATGTGAATAGTGCTACGATATATAATGAATATATTGTAGTAGTAATAACTGTACTTCAGAATGATGACAGTGGGTGCTAGGATTTTTAGAGACTAGGACAGCAGTTGTTTTCATAATTGTTTGATAGGGGAATTTCCTTTGTGGGTGAGTATGTTTGGAGTGTGCTCTGGCATGTATTTTCCTTTCAGGTCATGCCACTCCTTCAAATACAGGGGCAAATATTAGACAAACCTATTCTAGTATGTGGGCTGAGAGAGGACCAGATTCCACATCATTTGAGGTTTGGGTGGATCACTGTATTTGGGATGTATTCCTAAAGTAGTGGTGATGTGTGCGCGCATGCACACGTGTCAAAGGACAGTGAGTTGAAAGTTTGATATCCTGTATGTTTTCAGAGTGCTGTCTTCCTAGCTTTTGAGTTTATAACTTCAGATCTGTTGGTGGAAGGAAGGCAGCATTCTGCTGAGTTAATTGTTCTTTTCTGAAAATGTTTGTTTTTAAATTGGGGTCAGCTCTGATTAACCATGTTTTATTTCCTTCCTTTGTTTCCAGTAACCTGTTTTCCCTACTGGTTCGGGTACAGGCCAACAATCCTGCACCAGTAACTCCACTGCAGATACTTAGGTAAGCAGCATATTCAGTCATACAAGACCTGCCAGTTTTTGTGTGGTTGTATGCTGTCCTGATGTCTGTCTTTTTTTACAAAACTAAGTGCTTAACTGAGACAGTGTTGCTTCATTTATTTATTATGTGCAGCTAAGTGCCAGCATTTTAATAACTGAAGCATGCCACTGGCTTGTTTGTTCATATGAGTTCTCCTCTTTGTTTTCAGTAAGAGAAGTTTGTTCCTTGATTTTTGTAGATTTGGTGGGAATGCTGAGAGAGCGTCCCACTTACCAGCCTGTGTCCATTCTTGTGACATACCGAAGATTGCATATAAACAGCATAGCCAGTTTTGCTAACGTTGTTTAATCATAATTTGCAAGTTTTCTTCTTGTGTACAAAAGAGGCCAGGTTATACTGCTTTCATAAAATCTTACATACCATAAACCTGTGGAACTTGCTGCTCCAAGATATTGCTAAGACAAATGATTGTGAATTTCAAAACTGATTAGACATTTATGCAATTGGACAAGCACCTGCAATTATACTAGTCTGGGACAAAATTATACAGACAAACAGTTGTGCTTCAGGCCATATGGGACCACTGGTTGAGGCAAAGAAGAAACTTCCCTTTGTGGCATAGTGTTATACAATTAGTTTAGCACAGGGTTACTTTCTTTCCTCTGACACTTCTTGCATTGGCCACTGACTGAGGCACTGGCATGGATGGGTCATTTGGTCTATTCTGGCATGGCAGGAGGAGGAATACCTGACTGAACTGGTCACTTATTCTTTTCCTATATGATAGTTCTTGTGTTTCTGAACCCTTCAAAAGAAGCATCCCCATCATTTTTCCCTTATAGGTAAAGTGCCAGCGCTAACTAATGACATCTTTATGCTTTAATGTTGTATGAAACTGACCAGGATTGGTATGCGGTATTGCTAGGTTCATTAGATTGGTTGGCCGTCCGCATCATTAAGAACTTACATGGTCACTTAGAATTTACCCCAAATACTGCAAGAATCAGAGCATGCCGTTAATAATTTTTACCCAGAATTCTCTTAAGTGCCATGCTTGAAAACGCAGTGATGAAAGCTTTCCTCCCTACATTTCACTTTCTAGAAGCTGAGAAGATTAATATTCACTCTCCAGTTACTCTGTGCTGCTTACAGGGAATGGAACCTCAACAGTGACAATTCATACCTCACAATAAAAAGGAACCATATGTCCAAACAGGAATTCTCAGAATAAATAATTGTCCAGAAGCAAAAATATTAATTTAAAATTTGATTTAAAAAAAATAAAGGATTGAGAGCCTGATTTCAACAACTGGCTAACACTGGCTACAAAGGATCCCATGAATGACATGCATACTTTTGGAGAAAGACTGCCTCTACGTATATTGATTTTTGTGGCATATGACCTACTTGGATCTTGTGCATTTGAAATATTTAATGTGAACATTTGTAATTGCCTCAAACTGAAATTCAGCATTGGTTACTTTTTGTAACTTACTCTTCTCAGAGGTGATTGTGGTAACTTCCCTTTTTCATCCAGTTTGGGGAATGTGTGGCACACCTCTGTGCTATTTTAAAAATATATCTGTTTGCACTTCTCCAGCTGCAAGAACAGTCTGAGCTTCCTAAGTACCTTGGAAGTAACAATGAGAGAGCCCATCTCTTGAGTAATGAAAGTGCAGGGCTAGGACAAAGCAGAGTGGAACGCTGCCAGTGTGTAGGGAGAGCTCATTCCAAGGCCTCTTGACTTGTTTCCTACTGTTGTCTTTGGCTGTTAAGCAGATGAAGAATTCTTCAAATATTCTTCTGGAACTATGTTTTTATTACCAAATGGGAAAAGGAAGTGAGAAGGAATTGGGAGTCTGATTAAATGATTTTGAATTCTGTTTTTTTATTAATGTTCTCTACTGTTGGTTTTGTGTACCTTTTGTATTCTGCTTAAACAGGACTTGACTAGATTTTTCTGTCTGATTTCTTTGATGCTGTATTGTGCCAATGATAATGTATTAAAAGTTGACTAGAAAGTACTGGGTAAAATGAGTTTGTTGATCTCTGTCCAGTTGTCAGTGGAATCATGTATTCAAACTCACCATCACAGTGCACTAATTTTTGCAGTCTTGTTGTATGTCTCAAGAGAGGACAAGGTCTGAATATGCCATGGAGATGAAATGCTCCTCTTACCCCTGGATATAGTTCCTGCAAGTTAGAATTGAGGCACACTCTTGGAATTTACAAATCTTGGGGAAGCTTGAATTGCTGTTGTAAAGCTGTGAATAAACAGAAAAATTTTAGTTTTCAGGTCTGTTAATCCTAGTGTACATTTCTTTTGTGGTTCAGTTAGAAACTGCTGTACAGCTTTGAATACAGGAGCTAGAGCTGGAACAGTTTTCTGGGTTATTTATCTTTGCAGGGATTAATTTAAAAAACACTCATTTTGGCAGGAGCACATTTGCTATGGAAATGTGAAAACTTAAAGGTGTATTTTACATTTTGGATGTCAGTGACTTAAGTATCCCTTTTAAGAAAACTACATGAATATACATACAATATAAATACATGATTGAAGATGGAGTGCATGCTCCATAAAATCAACATAATTATTCCTTCAGATTGAGTTTAGTCATATTTCAGAATGCTGTGCATCTACTGTGAGGGAATGGCGGCTATATTTTTGATGTATTGTGGAAAAAGTATCAGAGTATGTGTACACTGCAGTTGAAGGTGTGATTTGCAGCTAAGGTAGGCACACTTGCACTAGCTTTAATCTGGCTAGAACGCTAAAAATAGCAATGAAGATGAGGCAGCACAAGCTTCAGCGTGGGCTAGCAACATGACTGTACCCAGGGGATCAGGTAGGCATGTATGTCTGGCACTGAAGCCCATGCCACTGTGTCTTCACTGTGATTTTTAGTGTGCCAGCTAAATTAAAGCTAGCGAGAGTATGTCTATCTGAGCTGAGATCATTCAACTGCAGTGTAGATTTACCTTCCATCTGACAAGTGTTTCCTTATTGTTAACAAACTGGGTAGTAATATTGGATCCAAGATCTAGCAGAATTCTGTTGCCCAGTGAAGGTCTTGGGTTTCTTGTAACTTAATTACCTTTCTTTGACCAATTTCTTTGGGTACAGATGATGCCAAAATCCTCTTGATTGTTTACTTCCAACCTCAGTGGAACTTCTCTTTTTAAGATGTTGAATTTTAAAAAGTAAAGAGTCATTAAAGTATTACGCTGTGTTGATTAACAGTGATATACTGACACCTTTGTGACTCTGGAGGTATAAAATGGTTAAAATCAGGTGAAGATTCTTACAATGCAGCCTGCATTTATTTCCTGCTTAGTATAGGAAGAGTGCTGCTTGCAGACAACAACAGGTCCCTGCATGCAGCACCCATACTGATTTGTACAGCCAAAATATAAGGTGCAAGACTGTAATAGCCCATGGACTTGAGTAATTCTGAAAAGAACAGTTAAGAGCGAGAGACTAAATTTTGAAGTGCTCCCTTACATTAAATCTTGGAAAATCATTATCCTAGTGATGTTTAAGGTTTTGTGGTAATTACCTCTTAGGAGTTGGTGGGATAGTCTGCCCCATATTGTGCATGTAACAGAGCCCGACTAGTTCCAGATTTAAATAACAAAAGTTTAAAAATGTATTAATTATATACAAAGAAGTTAGAATGACTGACTTGAGGTATTAATTGGTAATTCAGTCTTCAATATACTCATTAGCTACAAATTAGCCTTTACACATGTAGCCTTTTTTAATCCATAAATTTCACTTTAAAGAGATCGGGCAGGGAAACTTCAGCCCAGAATGTGAGCGTTTCAAACAACCTTTTTGACTTGTTTGTTAGAAAAGTATAAGCATCTGAAAATGGGGCTGGGAAGATGGGAGGTTGTAAGCAGTTTTGTAGCTTTAAGCTATAGCAGGCATTCCCAGTGTTCTCTACTACATTGTATTCATGTTTAAAAGTGCAACTGGAATACTGGCTTTAGTTACCTTTTTGCTGTTTTTATTTAAAGTGTCAAAAAACTTGAAAAATATGCAACAGTTTATTGTAGAGTTCTCTGCAAACAATTCAGGAGCCTTTGCTGACATTAAAAAGTGCTTCTCCATTGTTAGCAGCAATCTGAAGGCCCTCTATCAGACCTCTTGCTGAGGATAAACTTGCCAGTCTACCTATAGTGTGAGTGTATGCCAATAAGAGCCTGGAATAGCAGAACTTCGAGCAGGACACTCTGTCCCTTAGGTGTCAGCAGGATCAGAGTTGGTGTCATGTGAGAAGAGCCATATCTCTTTTCAAAACTGATTTTATTCTTACTCCTTTATTTGCGTGCAGCTACAGTACTTTAAGCAAACACTGGCCAAACCCTAGTACTCTGCCTAATAAACTCTTCTACATGCTTGTGGTAGCTATGCTATTCTCAGCTGTTAATTACTTTCCCATTGTCTAATCTCTCCTGGTAAGTGAACATACCTTGTGTTTCCTACAGCACCCGGAGAGTTATGGTTCTCTTAGAAATGCCTGAGTTTCATGTGATCTGCTGACTGGCTTGGCTTCTCAGATTTACAAATAACTTGATATCTTTTTGGACTTTACTCTGTCCCTAAGGCAGGCTAGGGTAGATGTGATGTAAGATCAATGTTAGACTATGGATATATATCAATGTTCGAGTATGGCAACTGGGACCTAATATTTTAATGCATTCCAGTATCTCCAATTTTTAAGTGTGAAACTTAATTGTCTTGGGTGGTAAGAGGCAAAAAGGGAATCTGTCAGTAAACTGTAGTCCATATCAGTATGTTCTCTGTGCATGTAGGATTTTTTATTATGCTTTCTTTTTAAATAAGAAACCCTTATAAATCCTAATTATTTTAGGTCCCATGTTTTTAGAGAATTATAAATTTGACGGCTCTGACAGCAACACATAACACACAAATTACTTGGGGGTTTGTCTGAGAGTCCATATGTCTAGTGGATGGAGCACTGGACCAGGATTCAAGAGATCTGGGTTTTGTTCCCAGTTTGACCAGTGCCCATTGGGTCTCCTTGAGCAAGTCACTTTTCCCTCTCTGTGCCTTGATTTCCCCATCTGTAAAATGGGAATAATGACACTGACCTTTATAAAGGGCCTTGAGATCTACTGATGAAAAGTGCTATATAAGAGAGAGGTATTATTATTAAAAGGACTTTTTTTTTTAAACCCACCATGATCTTCCTTATCTGTGTTACTAATAAACCTACAGATTATTAAAAGTGAAAGAATGTTAACATCTAATGTTACTTTTTCTTACTCATGCTGATTCTTTGTACTCCTCTCCTCCTGGACAAGTAAAACAAACTGAAGTTCATATTATGGCTTTTAAAACACTTTTATATTTAGACCAACCCAGAAGTGTTCAGCACTTTGTTTTTGGCAGGTACTGTACTATAGGGCTCTTACTATTCTTTGGTAGTGGGAATGTTTGTTTTATGATCTAGGTAGGGGCAGTTTGAACCAAAATGTTTGTCCAGGCGAGAGTGGATGAATGTTTGTCGCTTTTATAGCTTTCCTGGCTGGTAGATCAATACAACAGAAGCCTTGATGTTTTCCTCATGGAAGCCCCAACCTCTTTTCATAATCAAATGACCAGCACTGGGAAAACAGAAAAATGGTGTCAGGTTTCAGAATGAATCTGTAGCTTGTTTTGCTGCAATATGGAAAACTCAAAATTTGTTCCTGTGTTTTGTATGGCTAGTAGCATACATGTAGTATGGAAGTAGCATGATGTAGTCTCTGAGGGGTAGGGGGAATAACCTAAAACTTTGCGCTCACATGATGAGTGCTGGTTCTGAGCATTGGCACTGGAAGTTTTTAAAGCATTTGTTTAATTCTCAATTTCATATTCCTAAAAAGACAGTGGATATTTTTAAAATGTCACCATACATCCATGCGTTATGGTAGGTTGTGTTATACCCAACTAGCAAAATTCTGTCTGCTCTTAAGGCTCTTTAACGAATAGTACTGATAGAACAAAACACAACCTCCAATGCAAAATTTTTTCTGATGACTTGAGCTGTAGATGATCCCCCCTCGTTTTCCAACTGTTGTAGTTTAAAGTAAAAGGAAGTCAGTGCCCAGATGCCCTTGGTGCATTAATACTTCGCAAAGTTCCCTGTCTCGCTCAGTGCTTGCCAAGGCTGCTGGAACAAAGGTTTCTGACAACATTCGTTTTGGACACTAGATCTTATCTTGTCACAGTTGTTATACTCTTGGAACAGTTATGAGACCAGCCACAAAGAGGTGACCCAATACTGGCACAGTACCTGAAACACAGATGGATGAATAACTAGGCATGTTATTTTACTAGCCGAAAACACTCTGTTCAAAGTCTTCTTGCGTTTCCTGGGTCATTTAGTATTTGTGTAAATTCTGAAGAAATAGTTTGACGAGAAGCCTTGCTTTCAGGGCCAGAATCTGATACATCTACTTATATTGAGTAGTACTTCAATCCACACATACTTCTATTAACTATTCATGGGATTTTTTCATTTTGAATAAAGGTATCGGGATATGGTCCACATTCATTCCCTGCCTCTAGTCATTCTGACTATCTTGAATCTCTAAATATGATTCATTGTGACAGGATACATTTCACTGCTCCTCCTAGAAAGGCTATGGGGTATACTCACTTTTGTGCTTAAACAAAGATAACCTGGATCAGATATTCCTTTCCTTAAAGACATTTAATTTCCTTCAGCCCTTATTTCATTTACTAAGATGTTATGCAAGTTATTTTCATGCTGCATGTGGCATGTGGAAATACTATACCACATCAGTGCCTGTGGCTCCTGTTTACATTGGATCTAGATGGTGCTTTCATATATACCAGAGATCCATTTGAGTAGGAATGAGGATCACCGTATCCAACTAAGGGAGCAAACTGCTTCACACTGATCAGCCAACAGGGGAATTTCACTTTTCCAGACAGGGTTGCTTTGATCTTACTTTGTGTTCTCAAAAAGTTATTGTACAAAGATTGGATTCCCAGCAATTTACTTGTAAATTTGGCTGGTCTATAACATTCTCAGGGCTCTTTCATTCATGTCTTTTTCAGTCTTTTCCTTCCAAACACCCACAAACTTTTACTTAGGGTATGGCTACACTTGCAGAGTTTTTGCACTGTAAGTTTCACTGGTGATAGGGAACCAGTGAAAGAAAAGCGCTGGTTTGTGTACTCAATTCCTCAGGCATCGGAGAGTGTTTACACCAGCAGCCCTTCCATCACCGATGAGAGCAGCGCTCTAGGGCAGATATCTCACAGTGCAGCTCTCTCGATAGGCCTTGTGGGAAGGAGGGGGTGAGCGGAAGGCATTCTGGGTCCCTGCTCAGTGCCCTGTGCTGCACTGCTTCATGTCCCAGCAGCCCCATTACTTCTTTGTTTCTTTCATGGCATTTAAAAAAAAAAAAACACCCTGCTGTCTGGCTGCTTTCCCTTCCACATCTACAAGCAAAGGGAAAGGGAGTTTCAAACTTCCTGGGGCTTACAGTGGGAGGGGTGGATGTCCGTTTACCTAGGGTCAGAGCAGCGGAGATGCTGGCCAGAGTGGTCACTTTTGGAACTATGGGATATCCTTTGGAGGCCAAAAGGTGTTTACACTGGTAGAACATGTCTTCACTTTCACAACAGTGCAAAAACAACAGTGGTAAGAACTGTATGCCTCTCGTGAAGGTGGTTTTCTTTTTGCGGTGAAACTTCTGAGTTTCACTGCAAAAAGTCATTAACAAGTGTAGATGCTCCCGTGGTTTTAGCGCAAAAAAGGGACTTTTTGCGCTTTAAATGGCAAGTGTAGACATAGCCTTAGTCTTATTTGAAGTTGTAGAGGTATAAAAGTAATCCAGTCATACTTGAAACCACTTGATAATCCCCCACCCTTCTCTACAGATTTAAGATAAGCCCAGATGTGATGTCTTGAGGTGCAGGAATCTGAGTTGTGGTGTGGGTACTGGATTTCACTACTCCTTTCAGCAACCACATTACTGGCAGCTTAAATGCAAGTTAGATTTCCTTTTGTATTTTGACTCAGCACTTCAGGTTTATGACTGCAATACATTTTCAGTGCTAAAAAATGGGACACAATTTGTGTGGTATGAAGGGAAATTTTAGATTGAAAATGAGGGATAAGTGACAGTACGAATGAAATAAGAGATTGCAGGTTATTGGCTGCTGATAGAATAAGTTATCAGAAACTGCTCTGTTGGCAGCTGTTGTATACTCTTTCCCTCCTCCCCCCTTCAGTTCTGTAACTTCAGGAGCCTCTACTGAGATGCTGTCTCTTGTAATTGCTGTAAGGGAAAAATGGAACAAATTTATCTGCAGTACTGTTCTTTTTTTCTCTTTGTTCCTTGGTCAGTGCGTTGGTGTCACTGTATTCTAACAGCAGCAGAGAGTCCTGTGGCACCTTATAGACTAACAGACGTATTGGAGCGTGAGCTTTCGTCGGATGCTATAAGCCTGACTTCAGTACTGGGCAAACTGATTGAAACTATAATAAAGAACAATATTGTCAGACATATAGATGAACATAATTTGTTGAGGAAGAGTCAACATGGTTTTAGTAAAGGGAAATCATGCCTCACCAATCTACTAGAATTCTTTGAGGAGGTCAACAAGCATGTGGACCAGGGGGATCCAGTGGATATAGTGTACTTAGATTTTCAGAAAGCTTTTGATAAGGTCCCTCACCAAAGGCTCTTTCGCAAAGTAAGCTGCCACGGGATAAGAGGGAAGGTGCTCTCATGGATCAGTAACTGGTTAAAAGATAGGAAACAAAGGGTAGGTATAAATGGTCAGGTTTCAGAATGGAGAGAGGTAAATAGTGGTGTTCCCCAGTGGTCTGTTCTGGGACCAGTCCTGTTCAACATATTCATAAATGATCTGGAAAAAGGGGTAAACAGTGAGGTGGCAAAATTTGAAGATGATACAAAATTACTAAAGATAGTTAAGACCCAGGCAGACTGCCAAGAGCTACAAAAGGATCTCTCAAAATTGGGTGACTGGGCAACAAAATGGCAGATTCCATTTATCAACATTAAATTTCGAGTAATGCACAGTGGAAAGCATAATCCCAACTATAAATATAAAATGACGGGGTCTAAATTAGCTGTACCATTGAAGAAAGAGATCTTGGAGTTATTGTGGATAGTTCTCTGAAAACATCCACTCAATGTGCAGCAGCAGTCAAAAAAACAAACAGAATGCTGGGAATAATTAAGAAAGGGATAAATAATAGGACAGAAAATATGTTACCTTTATATAAATCCATGGTATGCCCACATCTTGAAAACTGTGTGCAGATGTGGTCGCCCCATCTCAAAAAAGATATACTGGAATTGGAAAAGGGCAACAAAAATGATTAGAGGTATGGAACTGCTGCCGTATGAGGAGAGATTAATAAGACTGGGACTTTTCAGCTTGGAAAAGAGATGGCTAAGGGGAGATATGATTGAAGTCTATAAAATCATGACTGGTGTAGAGAAGGAAGTGTTGTTTACTACTTCTCATAACACAAGAACTGGGGTCACCAAATGAAATTAATAGGCAGCAGGTTTAAAACAAATAAAAGGAAGTATTTCTTCACACAACGCACAGTCAACCTGTGGAACTCCTTGCCAGAGGATGTTGTGAAGGCCAAGACCATAACAGGGTTCAAAAAAGAACTAGATAAGTTCATGGAGATAGGTCCATCAATGGCTATTAGCCAGCGTGGGCAGGAATGGTATCCCTAGCCTCTGTTTGCCAGAAGCTGGGAATGAGCGACAGGGGATGGATCACTTGATGATTACTTGTTCTGTTCATTCACTCTGGGGCACCTGGAACTGGCCACTGTCGGAAGACAGGATACTGGGCTAGATGGACCTTTGATCTAAACCAATAGGGCCATTCTTATGTTCTTATGCTTGAAGGTGACGCTGGAAAAATTTTCTTGGAATTCATTGACACTTACAGAGTATCAGTAAAAGTTATCTTCCTGATCTGCTTGGAAAATAACTTTACTCCAAATGCAGCTGAAGCTTTAAAACCTAAAAGGTCTTCATTTTTGGCTCCATCAAATTCTTTTTCTGTCAGATCAAAAATACAGCTCTTCTCCCTAAAGAAGTTAATGAAGCTACTTGGAGCTCACACTTATGCAGATTTTTTTCCCTTTAAATCTTTCCTCCTCTCCATTCAGATAATCCCTGACATTGCAGCCTTCTTCTGTGCCGCTTGTTTGAGATTAACCCAAATCTTGCACTTGTCATGCTGCCAAAGATAAATTAAAATAAATAAAAACAGGTAATTGGCTTGTTCCTGCTTCCCAGCATCAGAAAAGGTGCTGAAGGGATAGTCTCTTAGAGGAGTAAAAAGGGATGCTTTGATCACTTGATCATTACCTGTTAGGTTCACTCCCTCTGGGGCACCTGGTATTGGCCACTGTCGGTAGACAAGAAACTGGTCTAGATGACCTTTGGTCTGACCCAGTACGGCTGTTCTTATGTTCTTATGCTTTGGAAGAGGAACTGTCTGGTCAGGAAATGGGAGGTACGGCTCAGAAAAACACCTGGGGTCCATTATTGCATCACTCTACATCTGCTAACCCTTGTTAAGGGCATCTGGAGGTTTGTACAGGCCACCATCAGGGTTATGCATACCTCCAGAAAGAAAGAGAATTAAAAGCGCTTTAGATGGGGGATTTCACTTTTTTGTTTTATATAGATTCCACTGAGTAGATATGAGTGGGATGGAGGACACCACCAAACCTATGCAGGCTCTGAATGTTGAAAGATATCAAAATACAGGCTCATTGGAGAACATTATTGGCTCACAATCAGTTTAATTCTGTATTTTTAAATTGGCAAAAGTGCATGATTTGTTTGCAATTGATATGCCATCTGATTTAAAGAGTTACTAGAGATGAGAGACCTATCGGATCTGTAATTCCTCCCAGTGCAAGATAGTGTGCCAGGAAGAACAGTTAAATATGATATGAAATACTTTCTTGAAGAAGGAGTTTTCTTTTACTTGCTCTTATTAATTTTTTTTAGTTCCATTCTTTTATCAGTGAAAAAAGTGCTAACCTTTCTTATATTATTCTTTCCTGTATATATAATTACATTTAGGCCATGTAGCTTTATTGGTGGCAGTGCCAGCTATTGCTGCAAAATTAATTTATATTTGAACTGGTGAAAGCAAGCTCTTTTATGGGTAACATAAAGATAGAACATACAAACATTAGCTGTTTTTGATATTCTGCTCAGTGTGAAAGCTTTCATGGAAATCAATGATGGTTATGATATCATGAGGCTTCCTCCCTTGCTGTTGTCTGTGGAGACTCAGAATGTGCTTGACCCACTGTTTTCTGCATACACAAGCTGGAAGGACTCTATGAGTAGTGTATTTGTGACATGCTTAGACTCTGGAGGCTGTGGTGGAAGATGAAGGATTCTTGCTTCAAGAGTTCTGTGCATTGGAACATCCACTGGAGTGAAGGAGAGGAAAAGACTATCCTCTCTTTCTCTGTTTATGCACATACCCAGACAGACTCATATTGCAAATTCTTTCCACTTTCAATGTGTTGGATTGGTAACAGTGACATGGCTTTCTTTTTTTATTTCAACAGAATTCTAGGGCAAAGATTGGCATGTTACCATGGAAGGACAGCATAACCATCCACATCATCTAGGGGACCAGAACAACCCTCTCTGCAAAGTGCCAGGGCAGGAATATCAGCATGATCCTCAAGTAAGCACATTTGTCTCTTTAATCCCCCTTTTTTCTCCTTAAAGACCCCATGGAGTCCTTTTTTATAACTGTTTTTAAATGTTAAGATTAGTATAGTCTTTAAGGTATATACATTTTTGGGCCAAACAGCTTGACAGTGTTGCTTCAAACCCATTTTTGATGATCAAAGGAGGAATGGGAAACATTTTCAATGGTACCTATAGCAAGTGTTTTGAAATTGGCTTATAAAAAGCTTATAGTGGTAGAATGCTGACTTTCTGTGCTGCTGCGATTCTTTAAAGGGAGGCCAAAGAAAAGAAGCTGTTTGAATTTTAATGATAAATGTAGTCTTTATTTATCT
Source organism: Terrapene triunguis (assembly GCF_002925995.2). NCBI lineage: Eukaryota > Metazoa > Chordata > Testudines > Emydidae > Terrapene > Terrapene triunguis. The sequence continues at coordinate 16,321,822 of NW_020664589.1, forward strand.
ACTGGAATATTTTAATAGTGAATATTTTAGTGATAATTACCAAATACAAGAAACAGGTCAGTCCAGATGAAATTGTATGCTCTCTTTCTATCTTCTGAGTCTCTGGGAGCATCGTTCCTTGATATTTTTTGTCTTCACAAACATGTTTCCCTGTATGATACTCTCCCTCTTGTAACTAACAGTCCACAAAAGGGGTAGGGGATAAAGATATCATTAGGTCTTATTTCCAGACTAACTGCAGATTTTCAGTTTAACCAAGAGATTATTTTTGTTGGTATGGCTTGGGGCTACCTCCCTCCTTGGAGGGTGTTTAAGGCTGCAGATATTATCAGAACAGTTAATTTTTACCTGCACAGTACCTAGTGCACTTAACAAAAAGCCTTAAAGGTAGAGAAGAGTGCTGGAAGTCTTGCTGGGAAGTTCGGGTGTTAATTTGCCACTTTAAGTATTGGATCCAGTGGTGTTTTGAGGTTCCTTGGACAGGAATAATTCATTAGGAAAGCTGTAGCAAAACATAGATACAAGATTCCAAAAACAATGAATATATTTTGTGTAGCGCTGCTTTGAAAATACATTGTATGGAGCACAGCCCCTTCTCCTAATGCAGCAATTTGTCATATTAAGTCATTTAATAATAATTGAATCCCCTTGATTAATCTCCTAGAATTAGCCAGTTGCATTTTGAGCAATTAGGGTTAATTACTGCCTCATTTGGCAGGGTAGAGCCCCTGTAATTATTTCATGAACAAGATTAGGAAGTGTTCTTAAGCAGCAGCTACATTCATGGCATCGTGGAGCACATGTTAGAATTTGTAATGACATAGTTAAGTGTAATTAGTAGGTAATACTCTATGTTCTGCCGTTACCCTGATGCTGAGCAACCTCATTTTGCTGAATGGTCATTGTTCAGTGAAGATTTCCCTCTCTTCTCTTAGTATCTAAATTATATCAGTGGAGGTGTCTGAGTATGTCAGCTGTTCTGAGGAAGATCCAGGTTGGAAATTGGGGGTGGGGAAAAGAGCTCTTGCATCTTTACTCCTTTTTAATAGCCTTGGTGCTGAATAAACCAGAGAAACAGTGTTACCGAGAAGGTGAAATGTTAGTTTTAAAACTTAGTTTATTGTAAAAAGAAACACAATATAGTAACTTCTGAAGCAAAGATTATCACAACTTCCTTGTGTGTCAAGATGATGATGGTTTGTTTATTGCAGTATATCTGGTTTTTCATTTGTCATAAATGTAATTAGAGAGCTTCTTAGTTTTGTGGTATCTCTTATGTGGAAGGATCCCAAACTACATAATTCTGCACCATGAAATGCAGCGATCCTTGTCTCTGAAGGTGTTAGTAATGCTAGCATGCTATGCTGTAGTTTAGGGTGGGAGGGAGGGAAATGTTGGTTAAACATCTTTTATGAAAAGTGTCACGCATGGGGCTTCAATGTTTCTGCAGAGCAGGCGGTGTGTTGGCTTTTAAAGTCTCAGCAAAAAAAGGTGGGGGGGCAGGGGAGAGTGAGAGAATAAACTAAATGGAATGGTTTCTTTTCTTCGGTCAAGGTTGTGCCCTCGTCTACAGACGGACCAGACCAGGAGTATACTCCTATCCCAAAGGCCTTTCCTAACAGTAGTTTTCACTCTTTGATTGAAAAATGCTTTTAGCACTTTTCATCTTACAATTTCAAACACTTTACAAAAGCGTATTATCTCCATTTTACAGGTGGCAAAGTGGAGGGAATGGCTGTCCTAATGTGGCATAACAAGTCAGTGGCAGAGCTGGAAATAGAATTCCAGGACCGTTGACTCCCCATCCCCTTCTCCAATTACTAGACAACACTTCCATAAAAAGACTATGTGCTTTTATGCAGTGCCCTTCTACAGCTAATGCTGCCACTAAAGTGCTTCTGCACAGGTGGGGAAGTGGTATTTGCTTTTCTTAATACTACGTGAGCTGCAAGTACCAGCATAGCTTTCCAGTTGTAGCCTGATCTTTGCTGCTGCCTGCCTCATGTATAGTTCACATTCTGGAGTATTTTTCTGTTTATATAAAAATTTGGGGCTGTAGTAGCTGTACTCTGGTAGCTTGATATTTATTTTTTTTATAAGTTGCATATACAATAAGAAGGTATATATAATTTCAACTTGAAGAGAGATAAATTGACTACATGTCACAATTTGTTTCAAACTTGCCCCAGAAGATTTGCAGTGCTAGTTTAGAACCATCCCTAGCTGCTCATCTGCAGTATTTATATTTAGTGTTTTAGTTAACCTTTTCCTTATGACTCACAATAGAACTTCCTACTTAGAAGTTTTCTAATTAGAGTAAGTGAATATATATAGAGAGAGGAACTTATAAAATCACAGCAAGGATATCAGCCCAGCATTGTTCCTATGAAGTTTGTAAAAAGAAACAGAATGCTTTCCTAGTAATGTTCCTGACGGCAAGCTGGCAATCAGTGAAATACCCAGTTTATTTGTTTGCTCTGGGTCGCAGAGGAGTAAAGATTATGTGAAGTATGCAAAATACAGTTCTAAAAATTTAGCTTTTTCATCATTTTTATTGACTGAAATTTGGTTTTATAAAAACAATAATGCAATCCAGTATCTATTCTCTGACCCTTATTTTTACAGTTCTCAGATACTAGGATTGCTCATAACTAATTTTGGTCACTACTGATTTAGATTGGATTCACTTAGTAGTGAAAGTCTCTGTCCCATTTATAATTCCCTGAGGCATCCAGCTTTTTATTCAGTTTCCCCTACTGAATATTGGCTTAGCCTACAAATTCAAAGTTAACATTTCTCTTTTCCTGTCGACTTTTTTCATTAGCCAGTACTAATTTTTCGCTGGTAGAGAAGATAACATTTCAAACTGGAGCCAAGTTGTTCATCAGACTTTGAATTGTAGCTAACAATTCAGATTCAGGATATCAGAGATTATCATACTGGTTTCTGAAGCTATGAAGTCCAAAAACTGAGAGCAAACAGTCATCAGCTGCAGTCATTACCACAATAGCTGTCTGATACTTGAACAATAATTCACATTTACAAGCCCAGTATTTTCCTGTTCTAGTTGGTGGAGCTTAGAAACCCTACATAAACCAATTTATTCTTCTAGTGTATTTTTGTAAATACACACCAGAAAAAGAATTTCAATCTCAAAATGAACAGACATTTTTTCAGCAAGATTTTATTTTATGGATATGGATGTACAGTTTGACAGATCATAAAGAGATTTGAATGATTGATGATGATAGTAAATCAGTCCTTTGAATACATATGCATTATACTGCATATGCTAAGGCTTCCCCATGTACCAACACAGATGTTTTTCAAAGGTGAAATTAGTTTATGGTAAATGTCATTCAGATGAAGCATGCACTTTAAAAGCATAGAAGCAGTTGCCTTAAAATTAATGATGCATTGCAAATATCAGAAAAAAGCTTACATCCAGCGTAAAGATAATTAAAATTCAGGTCAGAAGTCTATGACTTAGTCAGGCTAAATTTTTTAATGAGATTTCAGAAAATTAATTGGGCGAATGCTTTTTTGTTCTTTTATAAGAAATATTTAATTTCATGCTCCTACAGGGGAAAAATGTTTTTCTTGGTAACTAAAGATTGTAATGGCTAACTTTTTAACTATTTGTTAACCAATTTTTAAGAATCTTTAGGTAGGTCAGAAGTATTTTGAGTATTCTGTGGCCTGGTTGCCACTAGTTCAGACTTATGGCAAGTGCTGACTTCCTTTCATGCCAATCAGGCTGGAATAAAACAACTGAAATTATTATTTATTAACCTGAGCTTTTATTGTTTACACACCAGGCAATTATCACAGGATATTTCCATCCTGTAGCCACACCCAGACTCAAATCTCTCCATGCCTCTGAGAAGCAGTCATATAGCCACAACTCCATGTCATATTATTATTGTGCTGAGATTTTGCTGTCTAGTCTCGCATCCCACAGTGACCACATTGTCCTAGTCTCTGCCTGAAACTGCAGGTCAGCAGCAGCAGTGGCTGCTTCTCAGCCAGCTCTCAGAGCATTATGCAGTAGTTTTCAACAGTTAGTTTTTTAATAATAGTATGAATTTAATACTAGTAAAATGCATTGTCAGACTTTTTCAGACTCTGGAGAGACTATCTGCAGCACACTTCTCTCTCTCCCATGCCCCCAACACACTCTTCCTTCAAATTCTGAAGTAAAACCTTAGTCAGGTGCACATTTCAAAATTCTCCAAAAATTCTCCCCAAACCTTGTGGCTCTTTACTTCTGCTTGTTGATAGCTGCTGTCCTTCAGGAGAGGTTGAACCATTTTAATACTAGACGGAAGACATTTAGTGCTGGATGGAAGCACTGAAAGACATCTGCTGCACCTGTGCATTCTAGGATGTGAGTACACATGCATCTGCAGAAAGAGAACGTTATTTACCACTGGTGCCTTCCACTTTGGTATTTGTTGCTATGACTTCCCCATCTCTGCAGCAGTTTGTTTGTGAAGAAAGGCACTGAAGGCTTGATAAGGAATAAGATCCGTGTGTTGTACCCAATGGTTGGGAAATGTGACCATACAGAAAAAAGAACATATTTGTAAGAGCCCAGAGGCGTCTCTGTTCTATCTTGCACCCGGTCTCGTAGAGTAACTTAACCTAGCCGCTGACTATGAATGTATTAGAAAGTTGGCTTTTTCTTAGGAACTGAGGAGCCTTCTAAGTCTAGTTCTTTGTGTCAGTATAACAGAGCCTCCTTTGCTCTACTCCAAGCACTACTACAAAGGGGTAAATAGATAAATCTATAAGTAGGAATCCATCTACCATCACCCTGTCTGTCTGAACTGTTTTGCACTCTGACATGTATATAGGCTGAGATTCCTTAATAATTAAGGTTCATATCACTGCAGCTGATATAATTAGTCATCTTATTACATATGTCTCTGAGGAGTTTCTCTCTTAGGTTGTTTAGAATGTAAAACCTCATTAATTCTCCTATTTGGCAGGAAATCCCATTAACCACCACCATTTGGTGCTGAATGATCTGGTTAACTTCTCCTTTAAGCATGTGAGGAAGGTTGCTTTTTTCCGTACTGTTCTCCCCTGACTTTGAGATTTGTTGTTTTTGTGTCAGCGGTTACAGTTCACAAGGAATGCATGCTGCAGAGACGTTGCCCAATCTGATTCTTGGAATGATCTCTGTATTTCTCCTTAAAAATGAAGATCTGCTTTATTTGAATGAGGGTTATAGTTAAGCTTAATTTTTGTCTTGTTCTTTTACGGAACAGTAGAAAAAAATGCTACTTATTGTGTAGCTAAGGACAGAGCAGCCTTTGGCTCCAAATTATTTCTTCCCAGTTTAGATCCAGTCCTACAGCTGCTTTGGAATTAGTACTGTTCAGATTATTGAATTTCACACACACTCTGAACATTCAAAAAATGACTAAATACAAAGCTGCCCTGTCAACGTGTCTCAACCTCGCTCTGAAGGATCCACTGCTAGGTCTGTGTCATATTCCTTCAAACCCTGGCACCTGCACTCAGACTGCAGCACTCTTGGAAATGTGGAAGGCCCCCTAGGTAGGATATGTATGTTTGATGGTGGTGGAAGGGTCAACTGAACTTATCTTTTAGTTTTACAGAATTGTACATTTGCAAATCTATCCACTTGTAATCCATGACTTGTACGTCTGCAGTTCTATCTATTCTTTGACAGCTTGCTGAACAGTATTGTTGGGGATTGAACTGAAAAGGACCTAGGAAAACATAGTTCCTCTTAAATAATGAAATTAGTGAAATATATTTGTATAAGCATCAGAATAGGAGAGACATTTTCCTAGTTAGATATTTACCAGCCAAGTCAAGTGTGTTCCTGTCCTTTGTATCAATAGTCAGAAGAATTACAGACACTGACAGAAGTCACCTTTAGCATTAGATATAAGAACAAATAGGAAGTAGTTAATTTTTAAATAGGCACAGGGAAAAATACACTATGCTAATCAATGGGGAGTTCCTTGGTATGGTTTGATCTGACCTGAGCATGCTCTTTGGTTCATGCTGTAATCTAACATCCTCTCCTATTTTATATGAAAACTCTGTTACTTTAATTAGGTCTGATAGGTTGTGATAGCAAATGCAAATCTAGGTCATTGCATATGTAAATGTGCAGCTGTAGTCTTGGAGGATGCCAGAACATATCAGCTGAGGTGTCCAGTCATCACCCAGTGTTAACTCCAGCATGGCAAGCAGACTTTCTCTGCTAGCCATATTAAAAGTGGTTTGGGGGGGTGGGGGAGAAGGAAGAGAGAGAGAGAAACACCGCCCCTACTCCTGTCGCTCTATTAGCATTATTTATTTTTCAAGTTAAGGAGTTGCTAGATATATTTCTTGGCATACACTTAAACCAAGAGTGTTTTATATATAAATTAATATTTTAAATGCATATTTAGGGCGTGATAATTTATTAAAAGCAAATGGCTACTATTCATGTTAAACGTGGATCTCTTTCTTGCATTCAGGTGTCCATCATGTACTCCTGGGGGAATTTTGCACCACTGTGCATGCGCAGAATTCATATCCCCCGCAGATTTCTTAGCTTCCTCACGGAAAAATGACTTTTTGACAGGGAAGCAAAGGGAAGCTGCAAGAGCAGTCATGCACCACTCTTTAGCTGTGCAGGTACATCGTTTCAGGCACCCGGAGCAGTTGGCGGCGAGGTAAATCACCGCAGGGCTGGGGACACCCCAGCCAGTGGCTCCTACCCTGAGCTGGGATCAGCTGCTAGTCCCAGCCAGGCTGGAGACAGGAGAGGACGAGACTTCCTGTTCCCCTAGTGGCAGTGGCTGGGGCTGTGTCAGACCCACCCCCGGAAACCTCCACCAGCTGCAGGAAGCTCAGCAGGTGGAGGGGGCACTGTACGGGCAGCTGCTCCCTCATCCACCCAACCCCTGTGCCTCCGGGCCTCCCATACCCAGACACCCCCACCAAACCTCACCTTGTACACCCAGAACCCACCCAGAACCCTCCATACCCGAACCCCACCCCATTCAATTTCAACCCCTGTATCTGGAGCCCCCTGCACTCAGACTCCCTGCCTCCAGACCACCCTCCAGTGAGCTCCTTGCACTCAAACCCCCACCCTGATGAGCCGCACCCGCTGCACCACCCTGAGCCCCCACATCCAGACCCCCACACCACTGATCCCCAATTAGCAGCACCCAGACCCCCACCTTGATGAGCCCCACTCCCCCAGCACCCAGACCCCCTTGCCGAGACCCTCACACGCCTCCACTGAGCCCCAGCCACTTTCACCTGGAAGCCCCTGCAGAGTCCCATTGCCCCTGCACCTGGGAACCCCCCCCCAAGCCTCTGTGCATCCAGATCTCCCCGCACCTAGACCCCCACACTGAGCTGCCTGCACCCACATTGTCCCACACAGAATCCTCTCACCCCACACCTGGATTCCCCCACAATGAGCTCCTCCACACTTGGATCCTGCCTGGTTGAGCCTGCCTTCCCCACACCTGGTGCAGAGAGGCAGGGCCCCAGGGTGTTTCCGGGACAGGCCCAGGCCTTGTGCTGTGTCAGGGTTGGGTTCAGCCTCACCGCTGAGTCTGTGTCCCCTGGGTGGGGAGGCTGTAGGATGATCTCCCACCTTTGTGCAGCCAGTGGCCTGTGCTCCCCACTGCCATGCTGGAGTCTCTGCATTTATTTATTGACAAATAAAGCTTGCAGAATTTTAAAATATTATGTGCAGAATTTTTAATTTTTTGGCAGAGAATGCCCTCAGGAGTAATCATGTATATGGCTAGGCATTGGCATGTGTGATGATTTAAAAGTTAGTGGGACACAAATTTGGTTTTGATCACAATTTCATAGTCTATGTAAACTTCAAACAGTGGGTTTGTGCAAACATAGCCCAATGCCTTGTGAGGACTGTATGTCCTATGGTAAGTTTAAATAATTGGTTGGAAATGCTGCCATTTGTTGCCTTAGTAGCGTGAAACCAAAATAGCAGATCAGCAGGCATGTTTCTAGCTGTACTTGATACCATTGTTGACATAAGCAAAGGCCATATTTTTTTACTAGGCTTGTATCTGTGGTAGGCACATATTGCCACGAAACTACAGCAATTCCTTCTGGTCATTCTGGTGCTCTGAAATACAGACCCCGTAATTATAAAAGTTCCTGCACAAACATCCAGTTCTTACTCAAGAGGTGCTCTGTCTGAGGAGGCACTTATTTACAATTGCAGCTTTTGAATGTTTCTTTAAATAAGCACTTTCTTGAGTGTTTAGACAGTGAGACACCTTTAGATTAGTCTTGTTCCTATTCAGTTAGTACAATGATTTGACTGTAACAAAGGATAGTAGAATGAATCCACCTTCATTGGAGTGCGTTTGTGTAGGGACAGAACAGGAGGGAAGCTTCCATAGTTAGATATTTACCAACCAAGTGATGCAAATATTTGTGGCCAAATCGGTGTATTCTCTTCTTCTTCTGAGTTAACCAGTGAAGAAAAATGGATCTACTCAGAATCTGATTGAAACTCTATGGCAGGGGCGGGCAAACTTTTTGGCCTGAGGGCTGCATCAGGTTTCGTAAATTGCATGGAGGGCCGGTTAAGGGAGGGGGTCGTGGCCCGGCTCCCACCTCCTATCTGGTCCCCCTCCTCCCCCGGGACACTTGCCCCATCCACACCCCCCCGCTCCCTGTCCCCTGACTGCCCCCGGACTCCCACTGCCCCATTGAACCCCTCCTCTCATTCCTGACGCCGCTCCCGCCCCGGGACCCCAGCCCCATCCAACCACCCCTTCTCCCTGTCCCCTGACTGCCCCCGGAACCCCTGCCCCTGACTGCCCCCTGCCGCCCCATCTAACCCCCCTCCTTCCTGACTGCCCTCTGGGATCCCTGCCCCCATTCAACCCCCTTTTTCCCCCCTGACCACCACCCCAAACTCCCCTGCCCTCTATCCAACCCCCCGGCCCCCTTACCGCGCCGCCACCACCACACAGCACAGAGACCGGGTCAGGGGAGGGGCTGGGGGCTAGCCTCCGGGGCCAGGAGCTCGGGGACCGGGCAGGACGGTCCCGCGGGTCAGATGTGGCCCACGTGCCATGGTTTGCCCACCCCTGCTCTATGGAGTAGAATTAGAATTCTCATACTATGATCCCATAGAAAATAAATTTAAAGAGTTGCCGTGGCTCTGGAATCTGAATGTTGGCTAGTATAGTTCACTCTATACAACCTCCCATTGCTCCTAATATTAGTAGAGATTTTTAGATTTATAATGAGTAACTGAAACAATACTTCATAGGATGCTGAAGCAGCTGTTGCATAAATATTGTGTTACATATCTGACAAACCTTAGGCCAAAACTCTCTTCTCCAAACAGTATCGGTGAAAGTTCTACTGCTCTACAAGTGTAGAATATGCAGTGCAGCACTGTAGAGGAGAAACTTGCCCTGAATCATTGTTATAATTTTAATAGCAGTGCATTCTAACCTGTAAACATGATATGACACAGCAAAACTCTTGATAAGCCTGTTCATCTTATTGAATAAAACAAACATTTTGATCACAACCCACATGAGGAGTATGGTGGGAGAGCACACTGCGTTCCATAGAAGTACAAATTTTTGGGAAGGGAAAGAAATGAAGCCATAGAATATAAGGGTTAAAAGAAAACATACCCTGTAATTAGCTTCCGATTTCCACGTGACTGACCTTTTTTAACTAAATGCCAGTCGTTAATTAACCTAATTGTTTGTATAAATTATTGTACTTGAGTTAAAATTCTAATTGTGGTTCTTCAGCCCAGAGTAATAAAATCAGTTTCAGATAGTTTAGGTGTTCTGGGGGTGGAAAAATTCACCCTTGGCTTTGATGTTTCAAAAACAATTACTGTGAGTGTCACTTTATGGGAAGATGAGTGTTTTTGCTCTTTTAGGGCACTTAAACTGGGAAAGTTGATGAAGATGACCTGGAGTTAAATTCACAACCATGTGCCTACTTGCATTAGGAGACTTTGACTGAACCTTATAGTATTGTGATATTTTCATCTTGGCTGGAATTCATAACCACCCATATGTATATTTCACAAATGGTGTAGTCTTTTGAGAATTATCCTAGATTTTAATCCTCATTTAGCAATCCCTGGAACGACTGATGGGGAAGTAGTTTAGGTATGTATTAGAAGGTGTAGCAACAAAACATATTGCCAGCTACAAAGTGACATTGGGAAAAGGGGACAAAGGATGAAAGGACTGGATAGTCTTTTAATTGACAATTTATTATACAGAATTATATTTTGTATATCATAGTCTTTAATACAACCTGTCCTTTCATCTTCCCTACAGCTCCAGTGGAATAGCATTCCACTGTTGTTGTTCTGTATTTGTCAAGGTGATGGTAGTTCCTGAAAATGGTTTGACTTTGCTGTACAAACTGTAATGCTCAGCAATCTCTTAGCTCAGGTATCTCAAAAATTCCAGCTGAGGAACATGGAGTTTTTACAATGTTTTGTGTGAGGAATATATGATCTTGGTCACAAAGCCTCTGCCAGCAAGATATTTTCATTATTTTTGGTTATAGTTCAGAATTGGGCAAACAGCTATAAACCTGGAAGGTTTTGAAAAAAAAAATTTATTGTTAAGTTGTATATTTTAGTAACTTTTATTTCTGCTGATGTTGCAAAGAAGGAAGTGTAATCTGACTTGTCAACAAATATAAAGTCCAAAGAGATTCTATACTGCCATGAACATAGTGCTAGTGAGAGGTACTGGACTGATATGCATTATCCACAGAAGAGGTTAGGCCATGGCAATAGTAGGTAGGACTGACTTCTCAGTTTCCATATCCATATTTGAGATATGTGAGTATTATCATACCCATTTTACAGATGGATACATGAAGACAGAGGTTAACTGATTTAGTTAGTCACACAGTGAGTCAGTGGTATAAACTGGGAGTAGAACCCAAGCCCCGACTCTCTGCTTCCTCCTCCTAATTGCCTTCTTCAGTTATTCCACATAGGGCAGACAAATCCAGCTTCCATCTTGACCAGATTTGAGTTAATGTGTTTGTGCTGCCTAATCTTGATCCCTTGTGACCATTGCATCTAGGAATGGGTAGACACTTCCAATTATAAAAGGATTGTCATTTCATACTACTTTTAATTTTCCTTTATTTTCAAATGTATCAAAATGTACAGTTTCCATATCCTGTTCAATCCTGGGCACCTTTGCTGGGATTGTCAACTAGGGCCTCAATTGTAAATAATTTATATTTAAAGAATGAAAGTTTACAAAGGATTGATTTACAAACTGGTCTAATTTTTTTTTTTATTTTGTTATAACAACTCAAAAATGGCTTAAGATATTGAAGCTTAAAAATACTGTACTTGGCATGCACAGCAACTTTTAGTCATTAATTTAGTTCTTAAACATTGGTTAGCGCTCATGTTAATTATGGAAGAGACCAGAATGGCTCTAGGGAGTAGTTCCTGGTCTGTGGCGTACATAATGCTTGTTATACTGTGTATACCTGCCTAACCACATATTTACCTGAGACTGCTCAAAAGTAGGCTTCAATCTGTCCCTGGTGAAAATAATATGCAAAGTTGATTTGAGGGCAAGTAACTGGGGAGACAGCAGTTTGGGCCTAATTAGTTATTTACACAGGAGACCAGCACTCTCTTTATTTCCTTTTTTCCTTATTTTAACAAACTAAACTAGATGCACTAGTAACATCAGTGGAATTAGACTGAAAATGAATATATTGACAGATAAATGTGTCCCTAGATCAATCGGCCTAGGTTCAGTTCTTTGCACATCAGAAATAAGACCAAAAGTATTCACATGTTTACAGTTTTAAACTTGCTTCTTTCTGTGCAATTGTTCTGTAATCATTAGGGTTAACTAATGTGCTCAGATTTATGTTTGGGTTTTCTATGGGTAATATTTTTAAATGGGTAATACACAGAAATGCATAAGAAGTGAAAATGTTTGCCAGTGTTATGGAATGCAAATTTTGTTGCTGCAGTTACTACGGAAGAATTGAAATTCTTGCATCCTCAAATGAAGTATTAGATAAGTTGACCGTTTTTATTTAATTTGACCTGAAAGTGTATGTTGCTTATACCTATTGGCCTTTAAAACAATCTTGTCAACTATTTGGGGGATCTGTTTGTTTTAATATGTAGTCGATCCATTTGATTCCACGAACAGTTTATTTTTGTAAACAGATACATTTTGTGGGACTTCATGGATCTATGCTGGGTTTTTTTTTAATGGCACTGAATATTCACTGTTCAGTACTCTGGTGCAAGGTGGTTTGACCTGTAAGTGGCCTGAAGCAGAAAGGGGAAGTTGTGATTGAAGAGAGAAATGCAGCCCATTTCCATAAAGCAGAGGGTTTTTTGGCCTTCTGGCTTTTCATGCTCCCCTGTAGATTGCTTAGGTGCAATACTTACTGTGATTATCAAGTCATTGAAGGAGCTGTCTGTGAGTGAGAAAAGGAGAGGGATGGAGAAATACCAGCTCATGTTTTTGTCAGTTTGTCTAGTTCAATGGCTGTTTTTATTTCTTTTGAATAAGCAGAGGCATTTGACGTCATATCCATATCGCTGCACCTTGGCAGATTTTCAGATAGAGAAAAAGATTGGCCGTGGGCAATTCAGTGAAGTCTACAAAGCAACTTGCCTTCTGGACAGAAAAACCGTGGCGTTAAAGAAAGTTCAGGTGAGTGTTTAAAATTGTAGCTTATTGTATTGCAGGTAAAAGGAAGATTTCTGAGATGTCTGCTTACTTTGCACAGATGTTACAGGTGAAGTGTTTGCTTCCCCTTGAGAATTCTCTCACCGGTGGAAATAAACCGAGGAGCAGAAAGCTGTTTTGGAAGTCCTTTTGTCCTTAATTGCTGTCATAAACATTAGTTATTTTTAGCTCCCATATAGAGCAACACCTTTGAAAGGTTTGAAAGGTTTGAAAGGTTCAGTTTCATAAACACTAATTAAGAAGGATAAGGCCTATTTGAGGTATGTGAATACTATCATACCCATTTTACAGATGGATACATGAAGACAGAGGTTAACTGATCTAGTTAGTCACACAGTGAGTCAGTGGTATAAACTGGGAATAGAACCCAAGCCCTGACTCTCTGCTTCCTCCTCCTAATTGCCTTCTTCAGTTATTCCACATAGGGCGGACAAATCCAGCTTCCATCTTGACCAGATTTGAGTTAATGTGTTTGTGCTGCCTAATCTTGATCCCTTGTGACCATTGCATCTAGGAATGGCTAGACACTTCCAGTATCACCAGTGTAAAAAGGATTGTCATTTCATACTACTTTTAATTTTCCTTTATTTTTTTATTAGAATATGGCCATTTCGTTTTTGATTGATAATATGTATAAAAACAAAGGTTTTAATGGGCATAGCCATAAAATTAAGGATCTGGCATCTTGACATGGACTATCATATGAGAATATTGAGTGTGATGAAAGGCTGGATGACTGATAAGAGACAGATGGTTGAGGACATAAAGTTAGAGATGGAAACGATGGCTCACTGCTCTTCTCATCTGAGTCATTAGTATCTAGAAGTAGAGGAGCAGCTGACATTATGAACAAAGATATTCAGTGGCCAGACTTTCATTGGTGGAACACAATTAAATAAAAAGAAATTAGTTTTCTTTCTACTATAATTAGTTATATTATTTAAAACAAAATTCTGAAGATGCGGCACACAAATATATTACAAACTTGGATTAAAATACCATACAGTGTTCAGAACAGTGTTTTTCTTGAAGAAATTTGCCTTTAATCCTTCAACGTATCTTTTAAATTCCTATTACCAGTGACTTGCTCTCTGCTTATTAGAGAATGAATATTAACGCTAATTACTCTTAATTAATGGATGGGAATCTCTGAGAGGAAGAACAATTCTGAATTGTTTAAAGAGAGAATAGAAATATATATATATAAAATATTTCACGCACAATGTGAAAACGGTGTTAAATTAAGTAACTGTTTTTTTTAAGGTCACAAAATAGGCAAAACATCTACAAACTAAAATCTCATTTCCCCCACCATTTAGCATGTTGCCAAAAGGTGCTAATGTTAATTTTGCTGCTTCCTAGTTTGTAGTGGTTTTAAAACAAAGAATATGTCAACCAGATGCAAGTCTGGTGACTGCAATAGGGCCCTTACTTTCATTAAGTTAAGGAAGGGAAAGAAAACCAATGCTGGTTTAAAATGAGTAGAGCTTATCTGCTTTCTTGCCTCATTATTATTATTTATTTAATATTTCACTTTTGTCTTGTGTTGAAGATATTTGAAATGATGGATGCCAAGGCCAGACAGGATTGTATTAAAGAAATTGACCTTTTGAAGGTAAGAATTTCTACAGTGGCTTATTTTTACTTTTTCATGTTTGAGAATATTTTGTTTTATGTCCGTGCAGGCAGATTACTATTTGTGTTGGGTGGCAAATCAAGTAAGATGACATATATTTACAATTCCTGTCTGGAACTTTGCAGTGGACCTCTCTTTGGTTGCAGGGTGTTTTATCTAACTAGTTTCCATAGCAGTTTTGTGCAATACATGCCTTTTCGCCCACCTCTTGGTTCTTTGTAGTTTTCTGCCCTTTAGAGCTCTAGGGTATCCATTCTGCTCCTTTTTGCCTTATGCACAAGTATCTCTTTTCTCCTCCACAGATCTTGCACACAGCATGGCAGGGGCATTGGCTGGGAAGTATTTTTTCTTAAAAGTGATTATGCATCACCTGCTGGCCAGGTTTTGGCCAGAGTGCATGTGCATTTCTATGTATTTGAGTCCACATGTCATGTGTGAACTGGGGTTATTTAAGTGCTGACGATGTATGGGTTGTTTCCACAGTACACGCATCCCTCTTTTTCTCTACAGTAATAGAGGACTGAACAAATTTAAATATGCCGCAGACACTGCATGCTATTTTGGCCCAAGGAGACAGGCTCTGCCAGTAGGTGATGAACAAAATAAAGTTTGCAAATTGGTGGCAGGAGAGTATCAGTGCAACTTGCCCCTCCTGGCACTCCCGACGTTGGGAAGTGGTTCATTAATCAGTTAGTTTACACTCAATAGACTTTGTATGTAACCTCTGGTAAGAAACACCCAGCTTCGGTTCCTGCAATTGGATCATACTGTTGTTGCTGTTCTTTCATGACAAGGATGAGTTTCATAGTTTGATTTGAGTTAATGTACAAGGGTCTACCTTTCCAAAGCACCTGCTGGCAGGGATGGATTACGGCTATTGGTGTGAGTTTGTGTATACACAAAGTGATGGCCAGAGGAGAACATCCCTCATTCGCTTCATGGTGGTAACAGCTGGAATTCATACAAGAGCTTATCCAACCGGAAGCCATCTTATTGCATCTCTCTTTACATATGCAAAATGGAATGTTAGTGTAGCAATCGGAATTAGCTCTTCCTCTGATGAATATCAGATATCATGATACTACTGTAGGTGAAAGTCTGGTCAGCCTGTGGCAGTTGTATGGTATGGACATATAGTTAGAATTATATCAAAGCTGTTTGTGTGCGCTTAGTCTACCTGCTAAAGAGTTTGTAATGAAAAAGAAAATAATGCCAAACTTACTATTCACCAAGAGAATTTTGGATCCTGGCAATTCAGATGTGGAATCTTACAGAAAGATTATTTAGTTGTGGGGCACTGTCATATGTTTGCACTGGACTTATTCAGGACAGTATGTGCAAATTTATCAGAATCAAAGGTGAGTGAAAATAAAATATCCAAGATGACAAGGGCTCATAGACAGTCAATTATCATCCTAACCATATGAGATGACCAGAGGCAACTCCAAATCTTCCTGTGTAAAGCTCACCAAGGAGCCAGATGTCAAGCTGTGAATACTGTACTGTCTGGGTTGTGAAAAGAGCAGTAAGAGATGGTATGATATGGTGGGATAATTAGCACTTCCCCATCTACTGTATTGCTTTTAAAATATATAATTAATTAAATATATATTTCTACATATAATTTCCTCCATTCTTAGCTCTTTGACTCTTCTTGTTCTCCCAAGTATCTCTTGCTATACATAGCGTCAACTGGCAGAACTGAGGGCCTGTTCCAAATCCCTTTGAGGTCAATGGGAGTTGGATCAGGCTGTAACTCAGCCA
Organism: Terrapene triunguis; assembly: GCF_002925995.2. Classification (NCBI taxonomy): domain Eukaryota; kingdom Metazoa; phylum Chordata; order Testudines; family Emydidae; genus Terrapene; species Terrapene triunguis. The sequence continues at coordinate 16,337,983 of NW_020664589.1, forward strand.
GCATGTTTAAGTTGGGCAGCTTTACAGGTTCAAGATCAAGCAAGTCATGGTGTGTCCTGAAAAACGGGACAGCTATCTTCCAAATAGCAGCAAATGTGCCACTTTTGTAAATCATAGGCCACAGTGACTTAGTTTATGATCCTTCTTCCATAGCTGGAACTTCATCCCAGTAGTAGATTGGCTCCGGTTATACAAGTAGACTAGATTCATTACTAGTTCGTATTTTGTTTTTTTAAATTGAATTGATTTATTTGAAAATATTACCAACTCATATTCCACAGATGCATACATTACCCAAGATACATATTTTTATGAAGAAAAAGCTATTTTAGCTTGGAATCCATAGTAACTTATGCTAACATGTCACTTATCTTTATGCAAAACTTTAACTGCGTCATTTTTCCAGGTTTTTATTTTTTTTAGGATAATGTTAAATTTTACCTTAAGTATTTCTGAAGTTTTAGTAATCCTGCCAGGATAAATTAATATGTGTCTTTACTCACTCTAAGCCAGCTAGGAATGAGATTTTTCTGATGAAAATCAGAGAGTTGAAATCTCTGTTGTAGAGGGGTTGCCCACTCACTTAAGCCCAAAATGTAGCAGTTGATTTTAAAAAAAAATGTTTACTCAAAAAATAAATAAAATCTGTACCACTTTGAGGTTGGAAATTAATCTAGTCCAATTGATATTTTGTATCTGAATTGACTTTTCTGTCCATTTTACATTGAAACTTGTAGGAACAATGGGTAGGTATACCCTGCTTATGTGCAAATGTACTAATAGGGCTCAGTGAATGTATTTTTGAAAAGTATTATAAGTATTTCAAATTAAACCAATTTTTTTTCTTTAACATCAACCATTCTCCTTCAATGTTTGCAACTCAAGCATTTCAGCATTGTACTTGTGTATGAGAAACAGGAAGTGAAACTGACTAGAAAAAAGTGAAGGTGGATCTTTGATGATCACTCTCCTATCTGAATGAAATGCAGAACATACACAAATTGCATAAGTGGTGACAAATAAGAAACTTAAAATTTTTTCATTTTAAAAATCACAGCCTTAGTAATGCAGGGAATTTCTTTTTAAATTATTTTTTCCTTTTCCTTTTCAGGAGATGCTGTAGCCTCCCAAGGTTTTTGCATTTTGATCCTTATTTATTGCCCTATGACAACATACTTTGAGTTGTGTTTTTTAGTTATTTGCTACATAAAACGACTGTGAATTGGGGAGCTTTAAGCATTACTGTCATAAGTCTCTATCCTGTCTTGACAATATAAATTCCTGGTTGAAAAATGCAGTAAAGAATAATCGTGCTGTGCTATGAACAACCGTTGCTGGTTGAACACTTACATAGCCCCATCAAATAAGCTGGAGCTCAAAGTATGGTTTAAAAAGTCAGTTTGATAAATCATATTGTATTGCAAATGCACAAGGGATATATTAGTTGATACTGCCGATAGGGCACTTCTTTCAAATGTATATTAGTTTTCAAATGAAAGATCAAACAAAATATGACGGATTTTACCCACGATGTATATAAGTCAGCTTCTGAGAAACTGAACAAATCACAACTAAGAGTAATCAAAGTTCTAAATGTCAACTTGAGAAGCAGTTTTTAATGACATTGTACAGGTCAGCATTTTTTGATAATTTGATGCAGAGGCAAGTTATATTCCCAAAAGGCTGTGAGGCAGAGTTGTTCAAGGTTTTGTTTAGAGACTAGGGAGGATTTTAAGAGGCCAGCTTCAGTACGTCTGTCAGTGTCAGCAACTGGAATGCATCTCACTCAGTGCTGTAAAGCTAATAACTTGTCAAATCAATATTTGCAACTCATCTCTTGTTAATTGATAGCTCCCATGCTGGCTGTTCTTACAGCTACGTATAAATAACTGAAGGCCATTTTACAGAGTCACAGAGGTGGTTCTTAGAAAAAGTAGTATTTCACATTTCAAAACTTGACATTGGTGTATTGTGCTTTGCAGTACAATTTGAGGACGGTGTAGTGGATGTTTCTACACGTAAGGCATTAGGCAGAGCGAGTCCATGTTCTGAGAGAGGAGTAAGGTTTTAACAGCGTGACTCCAGTTTGTGTTGCAGAAGACATGTGATCTCCCTTGGCATGGCATGAAGAATTTCCCTGGAATTTTTTCTTTTAAACTTTTTTCCATTTTTAACAAAAACTGTCCATAATTGTTTTTATTAGATTAGTGTGCAATACATTTCAACAAAGTCAATACTATTTTTTAAATGAGTAACTTAACACACAATATCCATGTGAACACCCCAGCTCCCAATATAACAATATTATGTAAAAATGAATACATTCTGTCCTTTAACTATTATATTAGTTTTGAGAACGGCAATTGTTCCTTTTATCTTAAATAAAAAGTTTAAAGTGTCTAAGGGTAATGGATTCAGCAAACTACTTAAACATGTGCTAAGTCCAATTCAAGTCAGTGTACTACTAGGGGGTTTACTGATATATAATAAATGTCTAACTGTATGTTTTATCTGGAGCTTAGCCAAGTAATCAGTTTGGATACTTATATTTGTGAATTTTGTCCCATGATATCTACTGTTGTATGCTAAGTTACCGCCTCACTCCAAAGTCTAGAATAATTTCTGTGTAAACTGCAAATTAAAACAATTTACCCAATTTTTTAATCTACCAAGTTAGACTCCATACATTTTTTGTTGTTGAAGGAACTGGACAGGCTTGCTGTAGTGAATCTGTGTCAAAATGATGCTTTGCCTCTGCTTTCTTTTGATCCAAAATTCCTGTATGGCTACAGAAATAAATGTTGTTTTGTGCTTAGTAGATTAATTGGAAAAACTTGTGCATTTGGGAGGTAATAAAAACTTCACTGGAACTGCAAAAAATAGAATACCCCATTAAAAACCAGCCTAGTAAAAAGAGAGGGGTAAAACAGCTCAGTAATATGGCTGTAATCAGCAGCAGGGAGCCAACATGCTCGCTCATTTGGAGATGACTTGCTCTTCTGCATGCCTCTTGCTGACAGCATTGCTGTGCATACACATCAGGCATTAACTGCCATCAAACTTTTAGGTTGCATTAAAGAAATGAGAAAATGTCAATAACCCGAGCTAGGGCATTTTGTGCTGTTTGTGCGTTTAAAGATTGGTGAGAATTAAGGTTATGCAGTTTCCTTCTGTCAAAAGATTAGAAATTTCCAGTAACCTCCCGCATCGCTTCCCTGCCACGTGCATGCACAAGCGTTGGGGGTACGGGGGGTGGAGAGGGGGGCAGGATCTCCGCTTCAGTCAAGTCTTTTATAAAACCAGTGTGACTTCACTGGATGTTCTGGGGTAGTGGGGTTCAGAGGTGTGGGGAATAAGGTGTCTTTTTTTTTTTTTTTTTTAAACAAATCCCTCTATACAATCTCCATATGTTGGTGGCTGGTCTGGTCTGATGTGCTGGGTGGTGGAGTAAGGAACTTTGCCGGTTAGCTCTATGGGAACAGCTTTAACGGACTCTAGAGGGATTGGTATTCAGCTCCTGCTGCTGGTAACAGAGGTGAAAAGGGGGAATCGTGGGAGACCCACCCACAAGGGTAGAAGTTAATCTCAACATAGATATATTTTTTAAAAAAAGTTTTAAGGTGTTAATCAAAAGACTAAGACATAGGTTGCTTGGAGAGAGTTCATGTGCCAAGCTTGCTGAGCCTTCAGACACTACTGGGAGGCAAGTTCACAGACAAGCCTGGCAGGTCCTGGGAAGCCTGCAGAGGATGCACCTGACACCAGTATTGGGTGGAGAGCAATGTCTGCAGGGAACATCTGAACCTCTTCGGCTGGAAGGGCAGTAGATCAGCACACCTGAAGGAAGACATTTTTTAAAATATTCAGTTGAAATGTCTTGACTGTTTTGATTTTTTTTTAAGTTCAGCCTTGTGGGAATATTCTTCTCTTGATGCCTACACATGAATCCCATTAACACTAATGTGAGTTAGTGTCCAGGCATTGCAAAGGAGAATCTATTGCCTAATGTGCATGCAGAGCAGAGTGATTAACATGGTGGGTTATAACAGTGTTTCTGTCGGCTCAGTAACCCGTGAAATAGACACACAGGAGTCACTACTGTCTGCTGGATGAAATGCCCATTTTTTATTTTTTAAATTTATTTTTATTGGACTTTAGGCTTACAAAATAGAGAAATGCAATTCAGAACGAGGCAAAGAGAGAGAGAGACAGAGTACAGAAATCAAGATACATACAGTATGTTCCAAGTAATTACAGTTGTCAGTTTTGTTAGGAGAATCAGACATTAAAATATTAAAACAGAAATTGTAATATCTTTTGTTTCTTAATTTAGTCCTGGGAATAATGCATAACAAGACCAGAAAACAAGAGAAAATATTATAGTATATATTAGTGTACAAATCCTCTCATGCTGCACTTTATAAAAACAAAAGCTATTTAAATAAGTGAAATCTGGATTAACAACTATAATATAATTGTTATATTATATTATATTATAATATTAAAAAAAAAAAAGCCAAAGCACTCAACTACACAGAATAGATGGTGCGCTTGTCTACTATAAGGTGGCAAATGATGGGAATACCCCTGAAATTCATCATTGTCCTGCCATAGAAATGGAATACAGGCAAGTGATATCTCTTCTTTCAAGACTTTAGGGAACAGTAGGTAGAATCATATAAATGTAGGTCTGGAAGGGACCTCTGGAAGTCATCTAGTCTAGCCCCCCATGCTAAGGCAGGATTAACTGCATTTAAAGAATAATTTCCAGTTGAAACTCAGCAGAATCAGTGTCTCAGGTAATATACACTTCCTCATGAATAATACTGCGCATGCAACAATATGGTGGCTTCCTTCTGCTGGGCCTGATGCATAGGGCTGGGGTCATGTGGAAACTAGATTTTGTTGTCTTTTGGAAGCAGTGTCACCTACTTCCTTTAGGATTAGACAGAAACGATAATGATGCTTCCTATATTTCCAGACGCATGCATTGGGATTCTGTATTCCTTTCATTGTAGATGGATGCATCTCATGTATCAGTTCTCAAAGTTTTTGGAGAAGTTTTCCCATAACTTAGGGTACAGTATCAAAATTGTTTGGAAAGCCTAGAATTCACACATTTCCAGTCCACACTTGGCTTTTCAGAGTTTGTAATCTTTCCTTCTATTAAAGAGCTACTTTTGACTAGGTATTTTGTTAGTTAGGAGCTTCTCCTGCAGAATTGTCTACATAATAATCTTCAGTGTCAGGTATGCAAGAATTTCAAACAGCCAGCTTTTCTGATACTGATTCCATCTTTGCATCCCAGAAGATGCAGATTTTTGTAAAACATGTAGGGCAAAAATGATTTCTGAAGGAGCCCACTTTCTCATGTGCTGTACTTTCTAAGGAACACAGTGGTGGCAGTGAACACATTAATGCTACAGTACAAGTGGTTCATGTAGTAGCTACATCTAGCCGCACATTTAACCCAAAATGATCTTGGTGGTAATTGGCATCACTCAAGTCAGTGGTAGTACTCACATGGATAAATGTGGGCACCTGCACAAGTGTTTGTAGGTTCGGCACCTTCTCTGTAGTGATCATAGCAAATCTTTAACTAATTGTGGCAAAATTAATATTTCACTAGGTTTATTCAATATCCTGTATAGGCAAAAAGGTCTGAAATGGGATCCAAGTTGCTCTTTTCGCCCTCCATGAGCTAAATAATAACTGTTTAAATCTGCAGTTGTTTTACTGTCTCTTCTGAAAAAGATCTGTACATTAAATTTTTTTTTAAATAGTTATTAAATAGAAAAGGCTCTGAGTAAATACAAACACAGTAAAAGCCTAAGGTTAAATTAAAAAAAAAAGGCAAGACTTAATTTTTTTTAATATTGATAGATAAAACTGGGATTAGATATATACTTTTAAAATGGCAAGGGTTACTAAAGAAGTATAAATGTAAAAATAATTTGTAAATAAATGAAAAGACTAGGATTGAATATATTTTGAAAATGGTAAGGGTTAAAATTTTTAAAATAATGCTATGGGTTAAATACCCTAAAATAATAGGCAAGGATTAAAAATATTTTTTAACAAATAGAAAAAGGGAAGGGTATTGTAAAATATAACAAACATTAGAAAAAGGCAAGATTTTCCATATTCTAGAGTTAATTATAAATCAACAGAAAAAAGCTAGGATTAAATGCAAAAATATAGACCTGATAGAGGCATTGGTCAAATTTTGTTTTTTAAATTAATCAAGATTTAACCATAAATACGGCTTTAAAAGAGAAAGCCAGAACTAACAAGCAGTATGTAATCTGTATGTTGTAGTCCGGGATAGTCAGTTATTTTTTGGCAAGGTCCAAATTTTTGGTCAAGGTCAAGACTCCAGAGAAAAGAAATAAATAATAAAAAAACCAACGATGATAAGTAAATAAAAAAGATTTTGGGGTCCGTTCAAAAGTGTCTGGTGATCCAGATGTGGCCTGCGGTCCACCTGTTGACTACCCCCGTTGTAGACCTTCCCCTGCCCTTCGTATTTTTTGGTGGCAGGGAGAATGTCTGCCTGTATGTTTGTAAAGCACCTAGCAAGATGGTACACCGATCCTGAATGGGGATTTGAAGCTCTACTATAACAAACATCTCAGTAGTGTGGTGGGGCTTGATATTAATTTAAAAAAATAAAAAATGAAATCCTACTAATTGTAGCTCAGACCAAGTTTCTCCCAAGATCATGATTTTAAACCCTGATTATCTGAACATACAACAGAATAGACCATTTGACTTCAACTATGGAACTAATTGCTCCTTACAAAAGACTGCTTGGCTTTCTCTTTTGCCTGGTACGCATATGAGATATAATCTGAATTGTGTTTCACCACACATCCTTGTGTGTATATGGACACACAGCAAATGCCATAGCCTTGTCTTTTGTTAAGGACACTGCTGTGGAACAATTACAGGAATGAACACTGATGGGCAGTATATTTTGAGTCATTATTACTGAAGCACCTTTCATGTAATGTACATTCACTTTGCGTGCCCTCTCTCTCTCTCTCTCTCTCTCTCTCTGCAGCAACTGAACCACCCCAATATAATTAAGTATTTGGATTCTTTTATTGAAGACAATGAACTGAACATTGTCCTGGAACTGGCAGATGCAGGTGATCTCTCTCAGATGATTAAGGTAAGGACACACCAATTCTTGAGGCAAAATAGGGGTGTCACATTTATTCTGGAAGTTTAGGGGACAGATACAAGCAGATCTGTACTAGAAACTTGGGGCCCGATACCCCGCTTGCTTGCTTACATGCAGGAGGTCATTTCAATGAAAATTTCAACAAGCTCAAAACCAGAACTATTTCCTAATTGAAAACAAAAACAAACCAAAGAATAAACCCTACAAAGTGACATAATACAAGAAAATATAGAAAAACTATTAAAAAAAAAAAAAAAAAAAAAAAAAAAAAAAAAAAAAAAAAAAAAAAGCACTGTGAATGCTTGGAATGGATGTTCACTAGAATTTTAGAGAATAAGTAAAAGTGATTTCCAATTCTGATTAAAAAATGTGAGGAATCATTTTAAGTCTGAAAATCTTATGGAAACTTGAAATGTGGGTTGTTCATTTGATGATTCCTTAAATATGTAAAATGAAAATACGACAAAAAGGAAAGGAGGAACGGAATCCGGACAGTTCTCATGCTTTTTTATTTTTTAAATTAGGAGCATGAGGACTGATGACGTTGGTAATTTTTATTCTAGCTGATGTAACTTCAGAGATTTATTATGGAGAGCAAAAAAAAAAGGCAAGTCAGGATACACGTCCTTCCAGTCTGCAATATTACTAGAGCCTTCCTTCTCTTTATTTTGTGTAACTTGTGAGCGTGGGAGATGGTGCTTTCTCGGAGTCTAGTGCATGGCTTCAGAATTTACTCTTGGAACACACCAGAATTGTCACCAGCCTTTACTGGCTGTGGAACAAAATGCAAAGCTAGCATATTTGTTGTAGCCTTCCTTCTCTCTCTACCTCTGTGTACATACAAGAACAAAAAGAAAGGGAAGGAGGAGGAGAGGTGAACCTGGTGTGTTTGGCAAGAGGGGAAAAAAAGATTTGTAAGAGGGGAAATTCCTTTTGGGATTAGACACATTTCCCTAAAGGCTTCCTACTTGGAAGTTTTATACAGAGTCCCATGACCCCACTCAATTTTTCACAGGGATCTAACATATTAGTTCATCAGCCATTTACCATGTTTATGCCATTATTGTCTTTGGGCTTTTAATTAGAGCGTGGAATATGAAAACTGGTTAAGAATGTATAGGTTCTTTTAGTGTGTCTGAAGTTTGTCCTGCACTTACTGTCACCCCTTGTGATCTTTCTGAATAGACATCTTTCTTTTGAGAATGTTTATAATCTTTGGCTTCTTCTGATTGGTAGAATCTCCCAACCTGTCTTATCCTGCATTTCTCCTCCTCTCCCAATCTGTATTTTATTGCATTAGTGCCCTACTGGGGAAGGCACAAGTACGTTTTGAACTTACAAGAATTTCATTAGACTATGAATCTTACTCCTCCATTAGTGCTGGTTTGCTCTTTACTGCATTCTTGTTATAGTTTATTCTAGTCCCATGATCCTGAATATTCTTATGGTTTTTTCCCCTCACTTCTCTCAAATCAGCTTTCTCTTTAACTGTCTGTCTCCGCTTTTTTCATGTTCCTTTGCTCCTTTTCCCCTTCCTGAGCTGCCTCTCTCTGACCTTTGTTTCCATAGTTGTTTTATGAAGGAAGGTGGGCTTGCCCTCTCCCCCGGGAATTTAGGAGTCTTGAATGCCCTACGTGAACTGGGGTTCTCTACACTGTAGCCTTGCAGATCTATTTCCTCATCCATTCTAATTCTAAGCAACATCAGTATGGACCTGGATTCTGCCCTAGGACATGCAAGCCTTGCAAAACTTGCTTAAAAATTTACTAGCCCATTCAAAAAACCTACCTTTTACCATGAGGATAGATAATGAAGAAAGAACAAATGTTTTGTCAAAAAACAGTATTCACTCATAGCAAGTGAGTATGTATAATTTTGCAAGGCTGGTTTACCCGGTCTCTGATTCATAGGCACGTTTAATTATTGTAGGGTAACTAGCCACGTAGCTTGTCTGCTACATTTAAGACATTTCAAAAAGTATATTGAGTTTCCTTCACAACAGGGATTTAGGATTGAGAAAATTTTCAAGTGTTTTCTCTTCTCTGATGTAGCTCTTAGGAATACTTATATTGTTGGAACCAGCTTTAGTTAAGCTGTTATCACCTGCTTTTGTATTTTCTTTGACATGTTAATCTTTAGACATACATCCCCTGTGAGAACAGATGTGGTATATCATGTTTGTTAGCACTCTTAACCTTCTCTCCATATTTTACCTGTTTTTGCCATCATTATTCTGTAATTATCATAAATGAACATTTCGGAAAGTTCACCTCCTCCTTGTTGTCACAGCTAAAATACCTGATTAACAGATTTGTTTTCTCTGTCAGCTCAGCTATGAGGCACCAGGCCAAAGGCTGTCAAACAAGTTAGCCATTTAGCCCATAGTTAGTGGCTACATTTACAGTGCATTGAAAATCTCCGTTTCAGAGAAGGAATTTGCTTCATCAAGGGGAGTGGGGGCTGGAAATAAACCTATGGTAGAGAGTTTTGGGGGGACGGCCTAAAGTTTTCAGCCATTGCTTTTATCCACAAACAGTTAATGCTGTTAACATCTATAAACCTGAATTCGCTGATGGTGACTCAAAGTATATGTGGATGGTAACGCTAGCAGCTAGTGTACCTCTCATGCTGAAGACTGTTTCAAGCAATGACCTGTGCTAAGGGAGATATTACTTCCTGAATATGCTAACCTACAAAGAGCAGGGAGGAAGTCAGGCCCTTGAGGGGAGCTCATGTTTATTGTTTCATCTTGCATATACTTTTAACATTGCATTGTTGCTGTTTACTGCATGTTGCTCCTTCTCCCAAGAGACCCCAGAAAACATCCAGATTGATCAGAGGCTTTTCAGTACTTGCATTTAAAGATTTGAGGAAAGAAAAGAACCATTCTGAAAGCAAGTGTTGGGGGCAGTGACCATTAGGGTGACCAGACAGCAAATGTGAAAAATTGGGACGGGGTGGGGGGGTAATAGGAGCCTATATAAGAAAAAGGCCCCAAAATCGGGACTGTCCCTATAAAATCGGGACATCTGGTTACCCTAGTGACCATGCTCCTGTGTAAATCTTTGAGTAGAGTTTGCTTAGTTGAAAAAAGTAGTGCTTACACAATTTTAAAATATTATTGTATCTGATGAAGAAATTTCACGTTTTGGCTTAAATGAGCTTTTCATAAATGTAATAAAAACAAATGTACCATTCAGGATTGATAATTTCAGCTTTTAATATTTTTTACTTCGAGTTTGATGTCTTTCTCTAAAAATTAATTTTGGTGATTCTAAGGGCAGGTCTACACTAGAAGCGCTACATTGGCACAGTTGCCCCGATGCAGCTGCGCCGCTGTAGCGAGTCTGGTGAAGACATTCTGTGCTGACAGGAGAGCGCTCTCCTGTTGGCATAATTACTGCACCACCATGAGAGGCAGAAGCTATGTTGGCGGGAGGGGATCTCCCGCTGACATTGCACTGGTGTGGCCAGCGCTTAGGTCGCTGTGACTTGCGTTGTTCAAGGGGGAGTCTTTTTCACACCTCTGAATGACGGTAAGTTACATCAACTTAAGCGGTAGTGCAGATCTGCCCTTAGTTTGATAACTTGGACAAGACTGTGATGCTATAACTAGTAAATACTTTATGGACTTGCCTGTTTCCCAAAATAATTGTAAAAGGAAAGGGGCATTGATTCCTGTCCCACCTCCCCATGATACAAATAGTGTGTTTTCATTTGTGACAAACCTGTAGATAGAATTTTGATGTATGCAAAAATTAAATGCAAACAAGGATGAAAAATGGAAGAGTCTATTTAAATGATAGTGTAGTTGGCATTAGGATCGTCATGATTACCAGCCTGCACCATTGTAGAATAGGTAAAGAACTCTGGTTGTCTCTTTCATAGGATAGCAAACACCACTCGAGCAAAAAGCTAGAACCAGCTCTGCTTAGTGATCTTGTTGAGAAAATCCTCAGGCCAGAATATTATACTCAACCAGGTCCCTGTACTGAAACAAAAGGATCTGAATTTTGTAGTGGTTAAATAGAATCCAAATATTAATGGATAAAGTTGTTTGATTCCCCCTTCCTCTCTCCCCCCCATCCCCCCTTGTTTTAGACGTATGTTAGTCTTATGCTTCAGGGAGGCGGTAGGAACAGCAATAACAACACTCTGAAGGTGTGAGAGTGATAAAAACAGGGACTGTCTTTGTCATGTCCCTGTCGCCTGCATTATTTATGAGCTGTTATAAAGCTGATGTAACAGAGTGTTGCTGTATAACCCACTGGAGAATTTTGGCTTTCTGGTAAATGTCAGGCAAATCTTATTGGACATGACATTTAGAAAATTACCACTTGTGGTCTAACATATCTTCACTTAAATACTTTAATGAGAATTAAGCTAATATTATGGTGTAAATAACACTTTATCCATCATCCTCCGCAGTTCTGCTGCACTCCACGCTTAGGTTTTGGTTTCAAACTGTTGCAAGCTGTCAGTTTTGCCTTTTGGCGAATTGCACAGTTACACCTTTTCACAGCTGATCTGCAAGATAAATTTTTGCCATTATTTGATTCAGATAACTTTCATATAAAATGCTGAATGTCACAACAGGCATCAGCTGTCTGTATCAAGAGGGACAAATACAAGATGGGCATCTTTCAACCAATCTAGCACCTTTCTTCCTCCTCTTAAGATTTTTAGTGAAAATTCTTAGTTGTATGATGTAAAACAAATATAATGGTATAGCATCCTAAGGGTGCACAACATCTTATCAGAAAAATCACAGGTGCCTGTCCAGAGGAGATCACTATATTCTAAATTATACCTTACATGGCAAAGGATGACAATAATAAACATTAAACAACTGAGGTTTATATGCATCTTATTGGTTCTGTAACTAAATGTATAAATAAAGAATTGGTTTAGTGCCTGGAGTGAGGGTCACTAAAGAGAGTCAAGTACTGGCCAGCAATGGAAAGGTAATCCAAAGAAGTGAGTTTTGAGAAAAGATGTAGAGGGTGAGGTGCATGGTTAGCGAGGATATTTCAGCAGTGTCTGCCCTGGATTATACTGGTGATAACTCAGTGCCTTGCTTTATTTACATCTTGGGGAATAGCACGTAAAACTACTCCAGAGAAGTATCGACAGTTTATGGCTGTGCTATGTGGTGGTGGTGATTATGATTATTAATTTGTGTCTGTTCTAACAATGCTCAGAGGCCCAAAGGATTGGGACTCCATTGTACTATGTGCTATACAAAGCCGTGATAGGACAGTCTTTGTCCCAAAAAGCTTACAATCTCAATTTTTGCTTCCTTGTAATCTGTTTTTATTTTTGCTTTGAGACAGTTTGGCTTTCCCAAAGTCTATGTCTACGTGTGAACTCTTAGGGATATATTATTACATCGGAATTGGGGATACCCAGTTGATTCCATGGTAGTTTTGGGCGTCTGGGGGAAGAAAATGGAGAAATTGATTTTCTTTGTTAATAGATTGTACATTAATGATGAACATCTACAAGATGTTGGTTTTTAAAAAAAATCCTTTGTTACTTAAGGCAAAATACTCCAGACATTTGTTGTTTTGAGGCATTAAATATGTTTTGCAAGGTAATTAAGGAGATTAATGCTAATTATAATTGGTGTCCATTCAAAAATGTCAAACCTATTTAAGCATATTTTTCATAGTGGTTGTTAATTAGTGAATTGTATTGAAGTTTACATAGAGAAGGAGTTTAATGCTAATCAGAAGATGAGCCATGCCGCTGTTGATCTGGTGGACATGAGCAGTCAACAGCTGACTAACATGAGTCCAGGAGTGAGACAGATATTTTGCTTCTTCACTGATCTTTTATTTATTTCCTTCCACAGTATTTTAAAAAGCAGAAACGGTTAATCCCGGAAAGGACGGTGTGGAAATATTTTGTGCAGTTATGCAGTGCAGTCGAACACATGCACTCCCGCAGGGTGATGCACAGAGGTAACATTAATTCAGTCTCTTTTCACTGAATAATAATATAATGTTCCAATTAGTAAGCGCCCACATTCAAAAACAATTATGCTGATGTTCAGCCAGTGCATGTTTAGAGAGAGACTGGTGCTTGCGAGATGGATTTCTCCTCGTGTCTTTTGCCTCATTGTTAGAGGATTCAGTCCGAAGTGAGTATAGTATTATGAAGATGAGCTGCTTTCTATTCCAGACACTGATATTAACTAGAAGTGTCAAACCTGCCATTACAAACGTGTCAGAAGTAAAATGCTGAGACTAGTGGATGCAGTGAATGCTAAGAAATAGTCTTAATTATATTTAGTACGACCTTAGAGAGTTTAGGGGAGTTTTTCTGTCTCATAAGCGGATTTGGGAATTTTAATATAAATACGTTCCAAACTTTTTTATACCCCATTCTCAATGTTCATTAATTATTTTTCTAGCTCTTGTCTTAGAACTTTTCATCACTTTGGGCTCTATCCAAAAATTACTTTGCCCCTTATAGTACAAATGAAATGTTTTGTGAAGGACTAGACCCAGGAAGTGCAAATGCACCACAAAAGAGCAAATACCAATCTCTGCTGCTCATTAATTCCATTCCCTTTACAAGTGGCGAATGCCTCACTCAATTCGCCAGCAAAGAGAGAACTACAATTCCGCTCCTATGTAGTCGCCTCTTGCAGCCTTCCAGGTATGCCTGATTTAGACTATAGTAAATGATAGTAGCCTGTCATGTACACAAGTCTACTATAATTCAGGGGGAAAGAGGATTCACTAGTGCACACCATGACTTGGGGTTTAGCTTGGGGAAACTGAGCTTCACTTACTTTGACTGTCTTATAAGCGGACAAAATATTTTGTATAAAACCCCCTGTGGTGTTCTGTCGGACAGGATGTGTTGGGCAGAGTGAGAGCTCTGCTTTGTGAATGAGATGCATACTCTGCTGGGTGGGTTAGCTACGTTATATTCCAAGTTTCTGGTTGTTTTTCTGAAGAGGGGCCTCTCCCTCTTCCCCCATTGACTTTTTGCAGTTCATTTTCATTGCAAAGATGAGGGAAGGGTTAGAGTGAAGCGAAGGCAATTCAGAGCTTTCCTGCTTTGCTTTTAGGTTATTAGACTTGTGTAAAGCTAAATTGTGCATTTTTTTTTTTTGTAAGGGTGGAAGGGGAGATGAGGGAAAGCTGTCTGAGAAATCCTTAAAAAAAAACCAAAAAACAAAAAACCACCAAAGTTCCTACTCTCTCCCTGATTAGAACCTGCTGTTCCAGTTTAGAATGATCTTTGCCTCAAATGTTGGACTTGAACAGTCACCCGTCAGACATTTCAGATTAAAAATGCATTGTGCTAACACACTGTTGGCTTATAATTTCTTTGAGTTTCCCCAAAATAGTTGCCTCATACAAAACTCTGCAGGGAGAGTGTTGCATCTTCTTGTCCTAGCCCTGGAAGCCATCTTTGATTCAGTGTAGGTATGAGGCACTGCAGGGGGCTTGCGTTATTTTTCCTTTATAAGACGTTAGGATGTTGAAGACATTGTAATCCATGTGGTAGAAACATTCTGCATTCAGATTATGACATTCGTTTCGTTGTACGAGAGTCTCAGCAGGGGTCAATGTGCTAATGCCTGAGCCGAACCCTCTTGGAGTCAATAGAAAGAGCCCCATGGACTTTTGTTGGCTCTGGATCAGTCACATATCCAGATCCATATATTATGGTGTAATGAACATGCAGTATTTTAGAATGGAAAGATCACTCCATGACTCAAAATTTTTAAATCACGGTTAGATTTTTTCTAAAAGATATGCTCTTGTTTACTACAGCTATTGGACTTGAAGCAGGAATGATATGTATGGAAATCCTATGGCCTGTGTCATGCAGGAGGTCAGACTAAATTATCACAATGGTTCCTTCTGGCCTTAAAAATCTATTCACCAACATTTAAACAATCAGTCATTTTTAAAAATGAGAAAATTATTAAGTTAGGCTACTGAAGTGGATGGACCCTTGCTTGGCATGTTACCTGCATGCTTGTAACTGCATGTTCTATTCAAAAGCTAGTTCCAACCCATTGCAGTGCATTTCAATGTGAAAGAGACACAAAAAAAATCATGTTAATGTAACTTACAAACACATTTGTTACTTACCAGGGGACTGATATTCAGTGAGCAAGTTGATAATCAAAGGAAGTGAGTGGAAGAATGAATCATGTACAAGCCCATCCTAATTAGGTGACTTCCCTCTCATATCCTCAAAATGTACTGAGTGTAACATGGCTCCACCTTCATTAGGAGGGCCTTCCCTCTATTAAGCAACCAATTTTGTTGGGCTCTTGAGTGGCCATTTATGACAGAAGTCAGAACTGAAAATAGAATCCAAGTAACCTAGCCCCCCCTCTAACTTAACCATAAGACCGGGCTTCCAACAGAACAAACATGTTGCTAACATACGGTTTGCAAATTTGCATCTTAAGCCTGATACAAAAAATATAGAACTTCTATATAAATTACTGTCCCATTCACAAAATGTGGATAAGTTTTGGACATGTAGATCAACCTTTGATATAAGGGAAAAGTCAACCATAATAAATAGTTCTCTGTGTAAATTTCCAAAGGGAAGCTGGACTTAAATATTTCTTTGATTTCCGTGAGTGAGAGAGGTTACCTCTTTTGTTATGCTGTTTTCCTACAACTTTTCCCTTGCTAATATTTCTGCTGCACTGAGAAGTATACTCAGGTTTTTTTATGTAACTTGAAGTCTTAGAAGATTCAGCCTATCAAAGCTGTGCAGAAACATGGTTCTGATTGAGTCTCTCTTTTGTGCAGAAGAGGCTCCAGGCTATGTTTCTATTGCAGTATTACAACAGATAACCTTTTGTGGCTTTGACCTTCTCCTTCTCCCTTTTTGCAGACATAAAACCAGCCAACGTGTTTATAACAGCCACAGGAGTGGTGAAGCTGGGAGATCTTGGATTAGGCCGCTTTTTTAGTTCTAAAACCACTGCAGCACATTCCTTAGGTAAGATGGCATTTTTAGCCATTAAACATGCTTACACAATGTATCACTGTGAAGTTCAAACAAAGTGATATCTGTCCTCATAATGTGATAAAGGTTGGTTCAGCAGGTACCTCTGACATGTTTTCTATGATACAAGTTTTAAGTGCTGTTTATATATATTGGGTTTCTTTATGCAAATTTTAAATAGTTTTTTTTAAATTTTTTTAATTAAAACTCTCCATGACATTTTTTTCTGCAGCGTTGTTCACTGTGGTAAGTATAATGGTTTCTGATATGTGACTAGGTTGTCATAGGCATCTTTCTTTATCTAAATAGCACATTTGAGTGTGTGATGCACTGTATTTAGAGGATTAATAAACAATAAGATCCAAGATACCTTCTCCCTTTCCTTAATTTCTTCTTTGTGCTGATATCAACTGTTGCACCACCAACTTCTTTTGGTAATGTTGATCAGCTCACTCCCTCCAAGATGCCATTGCAATTGCTCTCTGAGAATGGGAAGTGTGTAAAAGCACATTTCCATAGAAACCCTGGCAATTCACCAGTTCCAAACAAGGACTTTTTCTCAAACAACCACCATAACAACTCAGAGCAACATAAAGCTCTTAGACCTGAGGTGAGTTTCAGGTGAAGTTGTGTTTTCTAAAGGCTTCCCAGGAACCTGCTCAGCAGCAGCTTGGTTTAAAGTTTTCTGCTGTGCAATTACACGTCTTTCAAAATCGTCCGCTGTCCTTGTGTGGTGGTTTTGTTTCATAATACTCCTAGTGGCATCTGCAGAAGTACTTTTGACCTTTCTGTCTTCAGGAATGATATCACTGGAAGCCTTCATCCCCAGCAGTGGTGAGGTGGGGTGTGTGGTATCTAATTTGATATATCTACTGGACAGATTTTAACAGCACTGTGGCCGTCCTAGTGGTCAGGCAATGGTAGAGGAGAGCAAAGTGGAAGACTTCAGTGTGTAGTAACGGCAGTTCTTTGTATCTCTTAGGAAATAAATATACATTCTGTCTCCAGGGCTGTCAATCTGGCACCTTTCATCGGCCTAAAATTCACTTTATGAACAAAGTTTGCTTCTTAGGGAGGTTTTCTGTAGGCTCCTGATCTCCTCACGGGTTGATACTGCTATAAGATTTGTAGTTTTAGGATACAGTTGCAGTAGAGTCTGTATAACTACTGTTTGTTGTTTCCAGCAGTGCTTACAATGTGCTAGATAGTTACTATATGTAAGACAACCTGCTTCCTGCCCCAAAGAGCTTACAGTGCTGAATATTCAAGCTTCTCTAAAGGACACGAAATCAATATTCCGCTAATTGCCCAGCAAACTCTTTTGGTTGGGGTTTTTCAGAGACATGAATCTGCAGTCTCTCTGGCTCAACAACCATTACTCTTATTCCAGTTAGATAATTTATGGAGCAACATTGGCTTCAGTGAGAGAGGGTTAATTGTCCTTTCTTTCCCATTTTGGTGATTCACTGCATTTGTAGTCAAAAGGGGAGGGGAGAAGGGATCTTGCTGTGTTATCTTGGCTAAGAAAATAGACCTGTTCAGTTATCTGGCTTGCTTGACAAATAAGAATCCTGATCATGCTCTGGACGTGATACTATATTGAAGGTTTGGCTAAATTGATCATTGACAGAACTACAGTGTTAATGTTCTCTGGGCCCTAGTTTGAATTGTAGCTAACAGTGGCTAATATTGGCCTTAACTGGATCTTTTAAAATTGAATTGAACCCTGAGACGGGGTGGGTGGGTGCATGTATGTGTGTGGTTAGATGAGGAGTGTTCAGAGTTCCACAGATGTGGCAGAAGAAACTACAATTTTTATCCCTTTTCATGCAAGAAAGCAACAGTGGGTTTCACCCTCTTGCCATCAGGCTCATTATTTGAAAAACAGGTAAAGGGTTAAAGTGCTTTGCGCTCAGCAGCATGGTCAGTGGAAGGCACAAGATACAAAGTGCACTATGATCATTTAGGCTTCTCTTTGTCTTATCATAAGTTTTCAAGAGAGAACATTGGTGGTATCTTCTACTTACGAGAGTTAGGTTGTTTTACTTGATAGTACTTAAAACCTGGTTTGCTACAGAGGTGAGAGGTTTTGAGGATCCATTCCCTTTGGAAGTATTTCAGAAACATTTCTAATTACTGGCTTTAACAAGGCATTAAGCGTTTGCTACTGTAGTATGAAAACTAAGCCTAAAAGGATCCAAGCTGATCCAGATTTAGGATGAGATGAAATGCACAACACACACTATTTTATTTAACAGAAAGTGTGTGATGACCTAGTTTGTGTGTACTGATGTTTGTATGTAGATGTCTATAATATGTATATGTAGCTCTTTAGACTGTACACACACACGCACTTTATTTGAGCACTGTCAGTGTTTGGTGTGCTGTACAGATTATAATGGAAGACTCTGCCCCAAGGAGTTTACTGTGCATTAGACTGGCATACACCTCCGGCATACAATACACTTGGTGAGTGGAAAGTAAAGTCCCAGTGTAGTGCAGATGTCATTTGTGTTGTAGTGTTACGCACATAGATGTTCACGTTAATGCATTGAAATAGTAAGTGGGAGAGTTGTATTTAGAACCATTGTAGGATTTCACTGCATTTTTCTTACTTCTCTGATTTCTTCAGTAGATGTTTTTGTGACACTGGGTTAGAAAGTGCTGAGATAGATAGATAGTGATGAGGGCCACAGTACCTATGTAGATAGATAGATAGATAGAACTTCTATACAGGATATTTTTTTTTACTCTCACAGTGAGAGGGAATTGGAAATTTAGAGCATAATTAATTGTTGTACATTATTAATGAAATACCTACTGCACTAAAATATAAATTGTTGCATGGATATCATGTGACAGTTAATATACAAGTATCCGATAAGTGCTTTATCTCATCCAGTACTTATTTCAAACACTGATACTTCATATCAATGGTGGAAAATTAATTTACTATGTTATTACAAAGATATTAGAATGATGAATAGAAATGGATATAAAATTAGCAAAGCAAACTATAATTACCTGTTATAAAAGGCAGCCCTACTAAAAATCAGACAGTAAGAGATGCAGTAGGAATTTTCAAAAACCTATGACAAATGTACACTTGTTCTCATTACCCAACAAACATCCTTAAATATCACTGTAATCACACACTTCTGTTTATTCCCCTATTTCCCCAATATGAGTGGTGTGATTCCAACGTTTTCAAACAGTTCCTCTGTTTGAATAAAGCAACAAAGAGTCCTGTGGCACCTTAAAGACTAACAGATGTATTGGAGCATAAGCTTTCGTGGGTGAATACCCACTTCGTCAGACGCATGTGTTTTGAATATTCTGTTTGAATAATACACCTTTCTAGCGTATGCAAGATGATAAACAGCATGAATGTTTTTTTCTTAATATAAAGGGACTGTATATAAAATTTGATTTTTCATGTAAACTTTGTTACTGTGCATTATTTATAAAGCTCTAGATGGCTATGTGGTTTGCATCATACTGATACAAGATTTTAGTTTTTGAGAGCATAAAGTGTTTACCATTCCAGAGCATTTTTAACTCTGTCACCTCTTTTTAAGTAAAAGGTGTGATCATCTAAGAGAGGTTGCTTCTTTTCTTTTCCTAGTCAATTATATCTCTATACTGTATTAACATGTTCAAAAATACTCGAGTCTTATCTCACTAAAGAGCAAGTGGCTCTATTTAAGTTCTTTACCTTTAGTTCCCAAGGTCAGTTTGGACTACACAAGGTGTTGATTTCATTTCACTTTGTATTTGTGCCATTTCTCACATTCCACAGAAGAGCCTAGCTTAAATTGCTACTACCTGCACTGAATCGACATTTATTTGGTAATCGTGTCACATACACCAGTGAGGTTTTTAAGCACACAGAAAAACAGAGACGACGTATGAACCTTTGTTGTTATAAAAAGATGTAATAGCAAGCGAGGTACTTCTAAAATGTACGTACTCAAAATAGTAGGAGAGTTTTATTTTACTGTCAGATTTCAGTCTAGAATGTATTTATAAAAAGAGGAAAAAAATCCCCATCAGAGTAAGTTAAAATCACATCATCAGGAATGGGCAAAAATATGATCATGTCCAATAATTTGATTTTATCTAGTTTGACTGCTGTGCTTATTATATTAATAAGAATAAATTGGGACTTGGAAACTGGCCGAACATGTAAACCAGGCTTGTGACCTTTATCAGAGCTCCTCTTGCTGAATTCAGAAAGCGCATGTAGTAAGAGTTAAAGCTCCTCTCTGTAGATCCTGCCCTTCCTCCAAAGAAATAGCACCCTGAAAGCAAAATGAAAACCAATGTGAAAAGGTAAAATCTAGGTTTCCAAGGGGGAAAGAGCTGTTTACAGTGATGCTTGTTTCCAAATAAAAAGTACATTCTTATGTTCAAAAGAGGTTTTGTTTGGCGAAAAATAATATTTGGAGTAATAGCTGTTTTTATGTAATTGGCTAGATTTGTAGTGTTGTAGCCGCAAGAAAGAGAGTCTGGTTTAAAAAGGTTTTTTTCATTTGGAAATTTACATTTTAGTAAGTGTGAATGATATTTTATATCTATTTATATTTAAGGTAGCTAGATATAGATAGATATGATCTTATACAGGCCTAGTCTGTGGTATCTGATACTTCCTGTAGCCATGTTGCCCTAGCAACCACCCTGAACCATAATTTCTAAGGCTGCTGACCCATGAATTGAACACAGGGCTTATGCAAATATATTCATCTAATTTTTTTCTTTCTTTGTATTTCCTAATATCAGACTGGCATAAAAGGGCATTAGGCAGTACCACAACCCGTCTGACAGGTGTACTATCTGGCTGTGGCAGCGCAGCCGCCTCAATGTCAGAAATGGAAGCCATAATTAGAGCAAGGAACAGAATGAACGTCAAACGAATTACCAGGCAGCAGATCATATTTGTCAGGAAGGATTGCATACATAAAAATTAAGTGACAGTACACGCCGGGGTAATGAAAGAAAAATGAAAGATTTGCCCATACACAGCTCGCAAGATACAAGCGAGTGTCTTGCTTGGAGCAACAGCAGGCTGCACGACAAATTATGTGGCTGGATTTTGAGGCTCCTGTTTCACCACCATAGTCTGCATTCATAAAACAAGAGAAAGTGAGGCCCACTTCCTGATAGACAGACCTACAAAAACAAATGAACAAACAAACAGAAAAGTTGGATGCATGCTGGTCCCACTTGGCCCTGACTGCAGTAAAACCAGCACCCTGTATGAATAAGGAAGGGAAGTGTATTGGATGAATGGTAAACCCCACAAATAAAATGGTGAAATCGACTTTTCCTGGATGGTTAGAGGAATAACCTGGGGGAACTTGTAGGGTACCACATATTCTGCTGCTGCTCTTCTCACTGTAGAGATCCCTTGTTCTCGAGGTCTGTGTTATTGCAGGGAGCAGTCGTCACTGCTCCGTGCTTTACCTGAAATCTTCCACATTTTAAAGCAAACCCTTGCAGCTGAATTACTCGCTAAGGGATATTTTATTAGCTGCCATTGCCAGGTAGCAGTGCTGCCCTTCTGTCCTGTCCCCAGTTAAAGAAATTGCTCTCTCCCTCCCTGGATAAATCCCAGGTTTTAGCTGGAAAGGAGAATGGAGAGGCATATAATTAAAACTTCCATTTATTAAGATTTTTTCCCCCAAAATGGAGAGAAACAGTCTCTGGTGAGTGGGATTTTTTTAAAAATTAATTTCTTTGGAGAAAATATTGCTTAACCATTTTCACGAAAAACAAAAATACATTCCAATTCTTTTGTTTATTGCAGTGCATGCATAATTACATTGAAAAGCTTTCCTTTTGCTTAGCTGTTTCCCCTTTTTGTACCGTATGGTACCCCTTTGACTCCCATTTCACTGCTAGGTACAAGAAGTTATTAAATTTAACCTAAAGCTTCCTGTCCAGTAACAAAAGTGAAATCAGATGTAACAAGTGGATTTGTGTTGTTTCCCACCCACGGTGCATAGCAGCTTCAGAGTTGCAGTGGCTTTCTTCCAGCAAATAACCGGAATGGGCAGAGTTGCAGTTTTCCCGTACTATTTTTCCATATGCTGCTCTTTAAACTTGTCTTAAAACCCAGTTGTAAAGACCATGTTATACATTTCATCATTCCTTTTGTGAACTTCTCTGTGAGATGAGCAGAAAGAGGAATAAATCATCAGTGCATGGTATTCTGTCGTGCTTTGTTTAAAGCTGTTAAATAGGTCCCACAGCATAAGTTAGGACAGTTCTAAGAGAAGATTGTAAACAGCAGAATATGGTCAAATATTGACTAAAAATTCAACACTGAATTGATATAGTTTTGGTTTCTTTTTAAATGCACCAAAACATTTACCTGGTACAACAATTAAATAGCTTATAGATAATTTCCATCAATGTTAAAATTGACTGCTTTTTTATTAAATTAATTACCATATTTTTTTATTAATGAAAATCCTGTGTCTGGTGGTATAATCCAAAATTGCAGGTTTGCATAAAAAAAATTGGGGAAAAAAATATATGTTGACATTTTTTTTGCCAAATAGACTCAAATTTCCTTGTGTCAGAGCAGATTTTCCTTTTGGGGATACCACCATACATGTCAGACCTTCTCAAAACAGAACACACAAATAGCCATTGATCAGACTGTGTGTGGGTTGCTGAACACACATTCCTTCTGTGTTTTCTGCTCTGCTAGAGGGCAACCAGGGAGTACCCCTTTTGTCTTGAGAAGATCTGGTGCACAAATACACTGGTCCCCATTGTTCTGCTTGCCAAGCCAGTGTGCCATTCCAAGCAGATTCATGGTGCATTTAGAACTGCAATGACTAGAAAAGGGGCCTCATTGAGAAACAAAGGACAGAGGAAACCTGTGCTTAAAATTTTAATGCCCATCTTTTCAGTGTTCTGAGCAAGTTTGTTCTTTCGGTATAAGCAGTAGATATAGTATTTGTGGGATAAAATGCAAACTTGTAATCAAAGAGTTGTTGGTTAATTTATTGTTATGATTAGGGTTACCAGATAGCAACTGTGAAAAAACGGGATGGGAGTGGGGGGTAAGAGGCGCCTATATAAGAAAAAGTCCCCAAAAACGGGACTGTCCCTTTAAAAACGGGACAGCTGGTCACCCTAGTTATGGCTAATAGGTATAAATAGAATACATAACAGATAAAAGGATTTTTGATTATTTGCAGTAGGTGGATTGTTCCTAATGGAATACTGTCTGTGTTGTATCACAACTCTTTCTAATCTACTTGTTGCATTAATCTCTCATAATTCCTTTTCTTATTTGCATGTAATCTTCTTGCTGTAGAAATAAGTAGATTTCAATCAAATCTTTCTTTAAGTTATTGGAATGGAATTTGTACTTCAGGGTGATACTTGAAGGAATTTAGAGGAAACTTGTTTCATGCTTTTGACCATTCTTTCACCTTTATCTTGCTTGTAAGAATCTGCATAGACTCTGCTATGGAGACAGCATGCTCGTCTCCTGTCAAAAATTCAGCAATCCTGCAGTAGTTCTACAACTAACGAATGAGTAAAGCAAGAGCAACATAAAGTGCAATGCCGTCTCAATTTGACTTGACTGAGTCTCTCAAACTGTTGTTGGATTTTTCTTTTTCTTGTAACAGCAGAAGCTGCAGTGCATCCAGTCTCAACTGAACATTTCCATTATTGCAGACCAGGCTTATCCGGAATGTTTGAGAATAGGAGACAATTGATGGGTGTTATAGTTTCTTAAGGTTTCAATAGATTACAAAGGACTAGGAATAGGTGAACTGTCTTAAAAGTTCAGTGCCTTTCAAGATTCTGTAAGTGTGCATCAAAGTATGAAAACTTTTGTTTTGGCATTTAGACCCTCATGTAGCAATGTTAATACTAGACTCCTCCTTAGGATCGCTGTAAATTCTCCTATGTAACAATTTACAGGTTTATCTTAAGAGATGAGTCACTTGAGCATTGTGGGTGCTGATTTCCTCTTTGAATTAGGGCCTTTGATTTTATTTGTACTAAATAGATATTGTGCTTGAACCATATTAAAAAGTGGTTTTCTAACTCTGTGGTTATGACACTTCAATATGTGTCTTGCATATCAATAGCAAGACAACAATCTTCAACATTTTAAATTATTTATTTGAAACATTTCTTAAACTAAGTTAGACTTGTGTGGCATCTGAGTTTTCTGAGGCCTGGTCTTCGCCTTTTCAAATGTAATGAGCATGTTTCAAAAACCACAAATATTTCAAAACATTGCAAAGTTTGTTTGGAGAGAAGTGGGAACATCTCTGGAATGAAGGAATGCTTTAATCAGTTTTACCCCTTGAAGGCCCATGTTGTGCTCTGATATTTCTTGGTTTGAAACTGGGAATACTCTGTAAAGACACAATAAAGGCCAGAATTTGTTAGGTTCTTCTTTCATATTCAGAACTCTGTTCCCTGCTGAGAGAAAGCAAAGTGATAGATTCAGAAACACAGTTCAGTTCAGTATTTCCTTGTCAAATTGCTTTTTAGTTTATATCACAGCCAGTTTGATTGGTCAATTTCAAGTAGATACTTTAATTTCCTATATTTTTCAAAACCACATAAACCTCTAAAATATTTTAAAACCTCTGCACCCTTTTCAGTCTGACAGTCTGCCTGAAGGCAATGGGAGGGGTGGGTGAGAAAACCCCACAAGAGAGTAGAAGAATAGAGGGAGAACCCTAACAGTATAAATTAGATTTTGTCCTTGTTTCAGTTTGTGAAGAATCAGGAAACAGTTTCACAGGGAACTCTGATCCCTGAATACATTGTATTTGCACAGGAAAGAACTCTGATATAAGCCAGCATACGAAAAGTTAAAACAAACAAAAAACCTCACGTTAAAACCAAGAAGCCAGCAGTGATGATTTTAATAATGACAGAAAACGCCCCTCATGCTACCTTAAAGTGCTTTACAAGGATGGGTGAGCATTGTCACCCCCGTGTTACAGAAGGGGAAACCAAGGCATAGAAGTGACCTACCATTTGTCCCAAAGCGATTCAGTGGCAGAGTTGGGAAAAGAACCTAAGTCTTCCTATTCCCAGTTGGCTTCCATAATCTCTCACTCCCTGTTTGACTCAAAGAATATTTGAGAGGGAGGGAATATGAATCTTACATTTACAGTGCTGCCTTTGCATATATTTTTGAGATGTGGGAAACAAATGGGCTAGCTGCCCATAATCTACCTGCTGAAGAATCAGCCTCTCCTTCACTTGGATGTTACAAATGACCCAGAGGTGTTCTGGTATCCTGGGGTGGTTTAGCTGAAGCAAATACAGTACCTATGATAGAAGGAATAAGCATTGGTTTGATATCACTCAAGTATGGCAGTGTTCAAGAGAAGTGCTTAGACTTTCAGAGGTGGAATGGGAAGATGCTGACTTTAGTCATAAACCTCTCTACTGTTCTGTGACCTTTATAACTTAAGAGGCATTACTCTACCAGCTGGTGATTAATATTGAATCTGAACAATATTTGGTATTTTCAGCAGGGCAAATGCCAAAGAAAGTTTCTGATTAATAGTCTCCGATTAGACTGTTCTTGTCAAATTGACTAATGTAATGCATTGGTGAGCCCTGGCTTATTAAAGTGGAAGTCTTGTGCAGTTTTCTAGAAGATGCTCATTACAGGAGATTCCCACATAATGTTGGACAGGCCATAAAGAGAATTGGGCTTGTCAGTCTTTTATCATGACACTTATTTAAAAATTAATGTATCATTTTTGAAATGCAGAGACCTGCTTGTTCGTATATTTGCTGACAACACTACAGTAATGATAGGTAAATGTGCAAGGTAGAGTTTATAGAATCAGCTCAGGCATGGGCTGCCCCACAAACCTATTTAATATAATGGAACAGCCTAATGCACAAAAATCAAATAAGGAATATGACGCATTCATCCGTATTATAAACACTGTCATTCTGCCTTGATCGAAGGTCGCTTTCAGGCATTATTCGAAACGACAATTTTAAATTGAACAAAGCCTTCTAAACAGACCCATGCTAACATGGAAGGCAAGGCCATAACTTTCAAGCCCACACACTGTTATTTACTGTGAGCTTGTTATGCAGTGACCCAGAACAACCGATTTCAAGAACACTTAAGGCTGGAGGCCACCAGTGGCACCAAAGCATTCTGACACACTGAGACTTATGGGAATAAGAGTATAAATGTTCTCCATGTTTATTCCTTCCATTGCATGTTCTGGAATTTACTCAGTTAATTACAGACAGTAACGGGGTAGCATTCTCTCGGGCTCCTTCCAGTATTGTAACTTTCTCGGCAGATCTGAGAAGAGGAGAAGCATAGAGAAGGCAGAGGTGGGGAAATGTCTTGTACATCAGTGTTCAGTGGAGAATTATGAAAACTCTTCACAACGATCTTCAGAGAGGGAATAACTTTGAGCTTCTGCTGCAGTTGCATGTTTTTAAACAGGAGAAATGTGTAAATGATGTGCGCCCAATGCATTTTTTTTTTTTTTAACAGAAAAAGTGTACAGGAATTATGTAAAGTGCTCAACTGGCCCACTGTGTTCATTTTACATGCAAATGGGACAAGATCCATAGGAGGTCTGAGCTCTGTCGGCTTTCACAGTATTCGGTTGTCTCCCATTATGTCACTCCATGCAGTTCATTAAAAGGTTTAGTAACTAATGAGAGGACTCCAGTCTATCCCATGTGCAGCAGCCTTTTACAGGAAGCTAAATCAGGCCAAAGCTGGGTCAAGGTCTATGTTGGAATATTCCTAGACTGGATATTAGTACTGGGTTAATAAGTGATGCTGTAATAGGGAGAGACTTGCAGACAGGCATGGAGATGTAATAATTTCTGAAAGTCACGTTCCCTCTCACACAATATGTACCTATGTTAAATTTGTGCAAATTAAGTTTCCAACTAGAGATGCATACCTCACTCAGATTCATGTAATTTCTTAGCTTGCATTTATAGTTCATTCAAATAAGATTATGAGATATGGGTAACTGGCCACTGCCAGAGGCAGAATACTAGACTGGAGGACCAAATGAGTGATCCAGTCAGGTACAGCAATCCTCCTTCCTCTCAGAACTGTAATGAATTAATCCAATAATCTCATACATTTCACATTCATGCAGTAGGTTTTATTTCATTTTATTATTTTTATGTGAATCACACAGATCTGACAGCTCCTGCTTTGACAATATGCTTAGTATATTAAAGTACTCCTTGTGACTAGCCCAGTATTAAAATGGCTAGGGTTTGGCACTGGTAGACTTCGAGACTCACCACGCATTATGGGGAAGACTTGGGTTCAAGGCTACCCACGTGAATCTTGAAAGCAGCTGGGAGTGCTCTTTGGAGTTAGGTGCATACTGCATCATTCACAAACACTTTCCTAATGGATGAACATCTCAAGGATGATCAAAACCTTGGGGTTGCAGGGGTCCATGCTGCAGCCATAGCTCCCAGAGGAGGGTGGGAATCAATGTGTATGAGAGATAGGAAGGTAAAATGGAGGTATGGGGTGGAAAGGTAATGACCGTAGCTATGTACACGTAGAGATATCTCTGTTATGAGCAGGGATCCACCCTGGAGCCTTCAGCACCAAAGACTCAGACCTCTCCCATTTGTGCCCTAGGAGTTCACCATGGATGACCATGGCATCTGTACGCCTATGTAGCCATGCTTCTGCTAGAGAAGGGTTAGTGAAAGACTATGACACACATTTGGATTGCCCCATGTTCCTTCACACAGGACGAGGGGTGAATAATGAGAACCCCTTTTGCCCATATGACAGGAAATCGCCCATTCATGTTGTAGGACTTTCAAGTTTTACAAAATCAGATTATTTGGAAACTGATTACTTGGCTGATGGAGCGAGTCTGTATTTATAGGGCCAAATTGAAGGCAGTGAAATTAATCAGGTATGAATTTGGCCTAAATTGCCCAAGGGAAGGTTTTTACAAACTCAAAATGTCAGTAGATATGATCACCTAACTAGAAAGATGTTCCTTCCTGGGAACCAGGTGAGTTTTGAAAGTAATAGAAGATGTGAGCTAGAGGTTATGGGCTTGTGAAATGTATTGGCTATTTCAATAACCGAAAATATGCAAGAGATTGTAATTGGTCCGGAGCTGGAATAACTAGTTCTCACATGTCCCAGCTTGTTTCAGTAATGCCTCAAGGTTGAGGAGGAAGACACTTCACACTAAAATCTGTGTAATAAGAATCCAGGAGTGTCACTCTGCAGCCTAGAATGTCTGATGAGTCAGTGTGAACTGATGGAATCAGCTACAAGCATGGCTGAGAACTATTTTTGTTTAGAATATTACCAGGTTCAATCCTCACTGAGATTTGCGGTGTGTTACCATCCAGTTTTTAAAGTTCTCAGCCATTTTGACTTTATGAATTACAGTACACCCCTGCGACAGCACAGGCTTTTAGCTATAGTAACGTATCTATCTATGTCAAGAGTCCTAGACTATTGTCAGGTTTCAGAGTAGCAGCCGTGTTAGTCTGTATCCGCAAAAAGAACAGGAGTACTTGTGGCACCTTAGAGACTAACAAATGCTCTAATAAATTTGTTAGTCTCTAAGGTGCCACAAGTACTCCTGTTCTTTTTTCTAGACTATTGTGATATCAGAGGTAACTCAATCAGCCATCACCCACTACAGCTAGTTTGCATGCAACAGTTTCATTGGTTGTATGAGGGAGAATGCTGAGATTACTTAGCCCAAGTGTGTGACAGCATGGGCTTTGAGCTACTAGTACTTGTTATAATTCGCTTCCACCCCTTTCATTTCCAACATTCACACTCACTTGTAGACCTTGTTTCTGTTTAATTTTGCATGGTCTAGCACCTGAAAGGCCCATTGACTTACACCTGCTCAAAAGCCTACAATTTATTTGCAGCCAGAGTTTTGAATGAAGAAATTGTGGATTTAACATGAGGCCATTTAACATTTGCCACTTTAAGGTCATTAGTAGAAGGTTAGATAGGAATGCCAAGATCAGAAAAAGAACAATTAACAGAGGGGTTGACAAGCAGAGAAAGAAAAAAAGATAGTAACTGAACCCTGGATGTTTTTTATAAATGGAGTGTCCGAGGATTATTGGATGTAATTGAGGATACCAGGGTATCTTGTATTTTCAGTCCCACTAAGTTGATTTGGGATAAAAATGAGTTTCACTGGTACAAGGGATTTAGTAGTAATTATTTCAAACTCCTGTCCAAAGATGCCCGGGCAAATTTAGCTTTAGAAAATACAAACTTTGGAAACAGAGTTGAAAGCTCATAGCTCCTAATGTGATGGAGAACTGCAAAAGAGTGTTTAATTCTGGAATTTCATAGATCATCCTGGCTCTTTCAGAAAAGTTTTTGAATGCCTACTTTATTACTGCTGTTTCTCCACTGCAGCAAATGGTCTCTTGAGATCTCAAAGAGCTCGTTAGAGGAAAGGTATCTTATCATATTTGGAGCTGGTCTGTCAGACAGCTGGTTGAGTGTGTCAAGTGAACATATTCAATTGATATCCTGTCACAGGATTCCTGTTTTAGTAGTGAATGTTCATGACATCTAACTTGCGGCTTCATGTGCCGTTGAATGAACCAAGTGGAGAGTGATCATTTACCATTGTTCTGTATAAGCAATACATTCCAAAAGTGCCCAAAAGGGTAGAAAAGAAGATTGTTTTCCTCAAAATTCAAAAAACATAAAATTATCACAGTAATGCCTGTCCTTTATCTGATTTTTTGACCTTATTATGGTTCTAAAAAAGAATATTTCTTCCATAGTCTTTTGAAACCATTGCTTACATCATAATTGTACAAACTATCTCCAATGTGTGGTTTGCCAGCTTTGCTAGAGCCATTGCTCTTCACAAAGATAAATATCTGTACTTCATATAGATCAAACTCTGTTGCTCTTTAGAAAGATAATTCCTGTTTTTTTTTTTTTTTTTTTTTTTTGCTTGCTTTGTTACAGTGGGAACTCCATACTATATGTCCCCAGAAAGAATACATGAAAATGGCTATAACTTTAAATCTGATATCTGGTCTTTGGGCTGTTTATTGTATGAGGTAAGCATCTCTAACTTTTTCATCTTTGCATAAACAAGCACATAATAAAAGAAAACAGGAATGAATTGAAGTAAACAGTTTAACTCAATCCTGTTTACATCTGATTCCTGTGAAACCCTATAAAATCTTAGTTATCTTGAGTTCTTTTTGAGTATTTAAAAAAAAAAGATATTAAACAGATTTTATTCAAAGCTGGTTTAGTGCATCACAGTAAATGTTGGAGATACAGATAGAAGCAAGCCAATTTGTCTCATTCTTTACTCCTATAAGCTGGGCAATTAGTGGAAGAGCGGATTTAGAACTCTTTCCTAAGTACTAGGTTTGTTTTGAAGCCTGAACGTGTCATTTGAATGTTATTTAGTGTAAAGAGCAATGAGCTCTGAAGGGTTGAAACACTTTGACCTTCCAGAGCTCTTGATGAAGAAAAGTACTGTGATTTTTTTGAATGAATTTACTGTTCCCACTGAGAGGATTTAGTTAGATTTTTTTTTAAAGTGTTTAAAGCCATGCAAAACCATGTAAGAATATAGTTTTTCAAAGCAGAGATCCTTAGTGTGAACTACATGCAGTTTTACATACTTAGGGTGTACTACATACTAGATATATTAAGCGTGAGAAGAAAGTCACTCTTGATACTATGATTTTGTAAGAACACTATGCCATTAGATTTTTCAAGTGTTCAGAAAAATGATCAATTAATGGTATTTGAGATACATACATTTTTTTTATTCATTTAAACAAATAGTAAGGTTACATTATAAATGTATGGAACAGCTTTGGGTTCAAGTGAGGGTAGCCAAAATTTAGGAAGTGTGTGGTACAACTTTTCCCCCCCAAAAATTTCAGTTAAGAGCCCACTATAATGTTAAACTTTAATTGAGTATAACCCAGGGCCACTTCAAAGCTTTGGATGCTTAAGTATTTTGGTTATTTTTTCCTGGTTAATTAAAGGATTGTCAAAATGAAATGATGTTTGTCATTGCAACTTTTCACAATCGTGAAAAAAATCAAAATACAAATACCTGGCATAAACTGATCAGACACTACAACAACTCTAGCTAGGGTTCTGCATACACGAGACAAACCCTTTACAGCTCTTTTTTCTTAAAGATAATTTTATCTTAAAAGCAAACCAGGCAGGCCTCTTCCCCTCAAGAGTTAAGTGTTTGTTACTGTTTGTTTACTGCTGGGAAGAATATACTCATCTAGCATAGCTAAATGCTTGTTTAACAAGGTAATGTCCTGTCATTAGTATATTACCAAGCCTGAGTCATACAGTTCAATAGGTGCTGGTTTATTTGTTGGCAGAATGTGAAAGTGCTGTGTGGTGTGCATCTAGAGAGAGAAATATCGGTGCTGGGAAGCCAATGAAGTAAATCAATAAAATCCTGCTAGAGGGATTAAGCATCCATTGGGAGTAGCGTAGCGCTGCTTGAGTCTAACAGCTCTGTGCTTCTTACATGTGAGAACTCCAACATCGTCTGCTTAGATGCAATTATGGCTTTGGTATTTGTTCCTAAAACGTTCTGGGCCAAATTTATCTGCATATCGGTTTTTAGGTGCCTGTCACGTGGGAATCTAAACACTGACCCATACCCACCTGAAGTGGTTTTTTCCATGGTAAAGAAAATGCAGATGCTCCATAGACAGCTAATGCATGTTTACCTGCTGCCCTGGGCAGGAGACATGTCACAGAGTTTAGTTAATGGAAAAACGATAAGGCTGGATTTAGTACAAATGCAGTGAACAGCTGCAGTGAATGTGAAGGCCAAGGACTGGTCGTGGTGGTCTCTAAGCAAAGAGCTGCTGGACCTGCTGAGAAGTAGATTTGCTTGGACAGAGACGATAGTAGTGTATCATAACAGTGAGTTGCGTGTGAAATTCCATTGGGGATTAGAGGGGTGGGCTAAGGGGACACACAGGTCTGATGCTGTACACCACGGTCAATAGGGAGTTGCCAGACCTTTGCCAAATAATGCAGACCACAGACAAAAGACATTCTGGCTGGACTGTTGTTGACGACTTAGATCCAGGAAGCAGATAACGTAGAAGGTAATTTCCTTGGCTGCTCCTCTCTCACAAATTGTCCTGCCAGTTTTTGGTCCCTCTCTGTGCCTTCTCATCCACAGGATGGTGCAGGAGGACCTAAGGTAGCATGTGGGGCTGAGGGAAGTTAGACACCACTGCTAGAAAGGTGAAAGCAAATCTGGCAGAGCCATTTTGCCTCTAAAATCATTGTGAATAGTGCCTTTCAACTGGGGTTTGTACGGTACAGACCGAAGGTCCTAAAGGAGATCTTACCTCGGAATCTGTGAGACAACCATACAAGAAAAGCAGTTGGGAAACTAATATTTGTATAGAGGGGAAAAGTGTTCAATCAATCAATCAAATGGAGCTTTAAAACAGCACAAGCTCACTAAAGGAAACCACTCCTGTCAGAGTTGGGAAATCCTGCAGATTGGCTAATAGCACCATTTCAATATCTATTTAGCAATGAGAAAATAGGGGTGTGTTAGCATTTGTTTAAGAAATGTTAAGATGTGCCAAAAGCTGTCCTGCGCATGCTGCCTACTCAGGGCAATGTGGCCAGATGGGAAAGAGGGCTTTTAGCCTAATAAAAAAGCTGTGCTAACCAGTGTTCCCTCTAATGTTTCCCATGCATGTGTGGAATGAATTTTGTTATGTGCACCAATATGGAGGTGATGTGTGACACATCATCTTTATATTGGTGCACATAACAAAATTCATGCAGCGGGGGGGGGGGGGGGGGGGGGGTTGGGCGGGGGGTGCAGACTGTGGGGTGGGGCTGGGGATGAGAGGCTCGGGGCTGGGGCAGAGGGTTGGTGGAGGGTTAGGACTCCGGCTGGATGGAGTGGGCTCTGGGTTGGGGCCGGGGATGAAGTGCTTGGGGTGCAGACTGCCCTGGGGCTACAGCGGGGAGAGAGGACTCCCCCCAGCACTCTCTCCCCACAGCAGCACCTGGCCTGGAGGGGAGAGGTGTCTATCCCCTCTGCGGCAGCTCCAGGGCTGGGGCCGCGGGATAGGCGCCTCTCCCGTGGCCACAGCAGGGCCGGGGCTAGGTTGGGGCCAGGGCGCCTCTCTGGCTGGGCTGGGGCTGGTGGGGAGAGGCGCCTTTCCCCGCCTCAGCCCTGAGTGCCTGTGCGGCACTTAATAGATTGCTGCACGGCTGCGCAGCTTAGAGGGAACTTAGGTGCTAACACCAGTGTGTGATAGCCTCGTACTGGAAAAGGAGGAAAGCAGCAACTCGGTTCAAAGCTCTCATTATCATAAACAATTGTGGAAATGTACTCCAGCTGAGTGAAATGTTCCTGGGTCCATGCTTAAAATTCATGTGACCTCTAGGAAAGGAATACAAAGGACTTCGAATTAATTCAGAGTCCTAAAGCAACAGCAGCAACCTATTTTTAACAGAGGGTAATTAACTATAGGAACAACTTATCACAAGTTGTGGTGGATTTCACTGGAAATTTTGAAATCAAGATTTAGATGTTTTTCTACAAGATGAGCTTTAATTCAAACAGAAATTAATTCAGGGACATCCTATGGCCGTGTTGTGCGGGAGATCACACCAGATGAACACATTGGTCCCTTCTGGACTTACAGCCACTGAATCTACAACCAATTAAAAAAGCCTGCTGCTTTACATGCATCTAAAGATTCTAGTAATATACACAATGGAACTATAAAGTGTAGCGGTATCTAAAAGGAGTGTATGGTGTTTCCATCACCTGAAATGCATCCCAGAGACTACTCTTTATAGGTTTATTGTGAAGGAAACTTGGGCTTTTAAGAATTTAATTATTTATTTACATTAAATATAGCTGGAATTGTTCAGATTTGACCCGAAACTGAGATTTCCAGTAAAGGCGTTGCTCAGTTGAAGCTTTGCTGCCTTTTATTTGCACCATTAGCCCTACCGGTGAGAAGAACAATATTGACAGTAACCCAAGGTAAATGCTGCTACCCCATCATTGATCAGTGTTCAAAGTGAGTTCTCAATCAGACTGCTTGAAGTTTGTTCCTAGGTACGAGTTCTGCTGTAGAGAAGATCTCGGATTTTGTTTGGAGAGACGTATTTACGCCTTATGCTAAGATATAGTTTTGCTGCACAGTAGGGTCCTCTCATGGCATAGTAGTCTAAGCGTCCTAGCATGCTAGCTTACTTGGTAAAATAAATATGCTTTTGTTATAAATATGCTATACTAGCGTAATAGTATAATCATGTGTGTGCAAGATGTGGCTTGAAAAGCATTTTTGTACTTGCTGTCTACATAGGAAACCCTTTAAGTTGTGGACAAGGTCTGATATTTTGACACTGCAAGAAATATTGGCCAGTTACCATTTGATTTCAGTGAATAAAAAGTTATTCTTTTTAGACATTTTAAATTTTGTTTAGATTATTTGAAAAATCAAATCTATACATCTCTTTGAAGGATCTTTATTTTAGTCATGCCAATTTCTTGTAATAAAAAACTTTTTTTTCCCATTGGGATAAAAAGTGGAAAAATAATGATGTTTGGCTGGTTATGAATCACTTCTGATACCTCTTTTCAGACTTTATTTTGGAGATAAACTCGCGAGATTTAATGTACAAATTACCTTCAGAGACATGCATGTCAATTGGAATTCACTTGAGTAATATTGGGGGAGGTGTTATGATGTCATATAGTACCATCTTACTGTGACATTTACAATTGCACATTGATTTTTATTAAATCTTCTCAAAATAGTGGGAGGTGTCTTCATTCCCCATTTCCTTTGGAAATCTGTCATCCAGATAACTTCAGGGGGATAAAAATAAGTTCTGTTTCCAGAATGTAGCCACAAGCGATGGCTTTAGCACTTTTAACAAGATGATCAATTTAAACACTAACAGGATTTCATATTTTTTAAACCAGTCATGCGGTGTGGTGGTCAATTTTAAATGGAGATCCGGCCATTCTGCTGTAATTGTTCTAACCAAAATGTCAAAAGCAAACCCAAATGTGGCATCACAAACTGTTGTTAGCAATACATTTGGAATGCCTGCACTCAGTCTTCCAGCTCACATTCTTGGCCGTTTTAGTCAGAATTTATAAGGCATCTTCTTTTTCAGTTTTAATTTTCTATTTGCCAGTCTTGAAAAGAACATGAGCGTTGTGCTCATTTTTTGTTTTACTTTGCATATGACTATGTAAGGACCTATGGACAGGGATTTTAATTGTAATTGAAAGATCTTCAGATTTCCAGGAATTATTGACTCTTTATTGAACTCTGAGACCTATCTTGTATGCTTTTGGCTAGCGTTTTCCTGACTCTACTTTGTATTTGTAACACACAGATCATCACCGTCACTCAGAGAAACCATGGAATCTGTGCTCCCTTTTCTTATTTTAAATTACTAGTGTCAGTTTGCTCTTTGAAGATACTGTTTATCACTGATGACATTTAAGATTATACAGTGTATACTGATAATTTGTGAAACTCCAAACCACAAAAACATACAAAATAGACACTGACTAAAGATTCTTACCTGTGTGCATCATGTACACTTCTTATGTTCTCCCAGCCTGCAGTTGCTGTCTGTTCACTAGGCATATCTAGCTGGCTGCTACAGGGGGACATGATGTTAGATTTCATTGGTACTGTGAAATTCAGTTCTGCAAACATTCCTAACTACGTGTTACACAAAGTAGCTACACCTGGAAATCTACAAGAAAAGTGAAGCTGGGATTTTCAAAGGAACTTGAGGGAATTGGGCACCTAACATCTATTGAATTTCAGAGTAATTTTAGGTACCTTGAAAATCCCACCTGAGTTGCCATATGTAAGCATGTTTGGACATCTGACATATGACACCGGTAAGAACTACCTGAAATATATTTAAATTTGAAAATGCATCACTGTTTCTCTAAGTTGACAATGGAACTCTTTTCCATTAATATCTGGCAAATTAGTGAGTGATGTACCAATAAAAATTGTGGCTACAGTCCGACAAAATGTACTTAGTCCTTTTATTTTCCCAAGTATACTTTAATTTTAATTATTTGTCCTGCTCTGCTAATACATGGGACATATTTTGTATATTAGTGAACTCTTAGTAAAATGCACTGCAGAATCCTGCTGTTTAAAAAAAACACAAAAAACAAAAAACACCAACCTTTGCTGGGAAGTAGAGTGAGTCCACCAGTTTTGTTGTGAGAATGATCTGGTTTGTGTATTGGTGAGGTTTGACTGAGTTAAAAACCTTCTATTAACTGCACAGAGCAAGGCTGAAAGCAGTGTCTTCAAAACCTGATGTAATTCGTGTGCTGCACCTCTGTCCTCAAATCACTAATAATCTGTCAATGTATGTATCTAAACTATAGAATTTCAGAGCAGAGTGTCTTGAGTTGATTTTTTTTTTTAAGTTCTGCTGGGAGCTTGCTGCGTGTGTCAGCAACAAGATGATATTTTTTGGATAGCTTTCACAGTGCATGATAATGAGAAAAAGACTAACAATGATCAAATAGCCCCTTATTAAAACCATAGCGAGAAGCATCAACTTCAGCCGGCGTTAATATGAAAAGCTTGCCGTTTTGATGCAGCTTGCGGCAAAATGGTTTTAAAAGATCCTCTAAACAGAGTAGATAATATCAACAATTATCCAATAGCGCTTCATTAGGAGGAGGTATTACTCTGCTGTGTGGTGTGGCATGTGAGAGTGACAAGAAGCACTTGAACAACGTTATGGAGTAATAAGCAGATGGGGCACCGTGTGGGCTGCATGCTGAGGTGACATGCCTCTTGCTTACTGAGCCTCTCTGCAGCTCATGGTTTTCCCTTTGAAGACAATTCTTATTAGTGCTATTGGTTCCCTAATATGTAAATGGTGAATTTCATTTGTTCCTGTTCCTGGAGACAGTTGTAACGGTGAACAGTCTTGGGCTTGTGCCTGTCATTGCCAGAACGTACTCTGGATCGTGGGCTTGTTGTTTTTGAATCGTGGTTTGAGAGAGAGAGAGAGAGAGCAAAAAGGTACTCAACTCACAATGTTTACTTTAAATAGGCATTATTTATTCATGTCATATTTTGTAAGTGCACAAACACACGTCTCTTCATGGCTGCTGTTCTGGGGCTCAGCATTTAAAGTTCATTTAGAACTCTCTGTTAAGGACTTGCAGCATAAGTGATTTCCTCCCACAAAGATGCAATTTCTTTTTTGAGACCTAATTATATTTTATATATATATATATATATATATATATATATAAAAACTCTCCAAACACCATGTGTGTATCTTAGCTCCTCAAAAACCCTCCATCGTGTTATCCTGGCTGCTTGAATCTTACCTTTTTTCATGGAGATAAATGGATGTTTGAATAAATTGAGATATGGGGCTCATGAACCAAAGAAACTAAAATGAAAAAAATAAGCTGATAAGGAAAAGACACAGTAGCCTGGTTACAAAAGCTTTTTAGAATCCTCTTCCCTAAACAATACGTGGCTTTGCTTTATTAAAAAAATCAAGTGGAATGTTCATATTTATAAGACTTTGAATTTTGGGTAGCAGCTTGTTGTCCAGAAAGCATCAATTTGCTCTTTACAACAGTCCACTAAAATTTTAGCAGGCACAGAGAGCAAATATGCTCTGTTCTGAACAGGATTGTAACTGAAGTAGATTGAAACTGTAACATGCATCAAAGGCGAAAGGGCTTTTACTTTTAAAAGATTATAATTTTTATTATAGGTTATCATATTCCACTTCATGCAATTGGCTTAGAGCAATAATTTTCCTGCAGCACTGAAGTCCCATTTCCTTGGTTTAAGAAACATTGATATTTATAGGTTTTTTGGTGTACATCTAGAATCGCTGCCCATCCACATTCACAGGGTCCCACATGTAAGACATTTTATGAAAAAATAATTACAGTGCTGGGGGAAAACATAGAAGCCTCTCCTGTGTAATGAGGTCCAGGAAAGTGTAATGAGTGTTCATTGATCATTTGAAGAAAGTGGTGGGAAGTGTTTGGTCTGTGAATCTGTATTCTGCTCGGCACGGGTGTTTTCTTTGGTTACAAGAATTATCACTCACCCCTTGGGGACACCAGGAAACAAATTTAGCTGCCTGAGACCTCTATGTGTGTGTCCCTGCAGCATGGTAAACCAGAGTTCCAGCCTTCTGCATAGGGGACAGGCAGAGGTCTGACTTCACTGTGCAAATACCAAATCTCTGTGACTCGACGTCCTTTGTGCGACTGCTGCTGCCTGACACAGCTTTTGTTTGCTTATGTCCACTGCATAGGGCTGATGAGGTAACGGCAGGTATGCTGTACATCTGGTAATAGGTGCTTGTCAGTGTACAAACTGATGTCTCAAAGAGCAACAGTATCTGTTTGTGTACACTGTCAGAGAGCAACAATATCAATCATCTGTTCGCTGTCACAGAGCAAAACTTGCTATTGCAAATCAGCAGTACTGGGAGCTACTAAACCCTTCACAGTTTAAAACTCGCTTCCATTTTTCTCTACAGATGGCAGCTCTTCAGAGTCCTTTCTATGGAGATAAAATGAATCTGTTTTCTCTTTGCCAAAAGATAGAACAATGTGACTACCCCCCTCTTCCAGCTGAACATTATTCTGAAAAGGTAAGTTGGGCATATGATGCTCAGATTGGAAAGTGGTGACCAGTGAAGGTAAAATAACTGACCCTGGGGTGGGGCAGAGTGTGCGTGAAGACGGGGAAGTGTTTTTTGGACATATCTGAAGTAGACCCTCCCCCCCACACACCTGAAAAGAATTGGGGACCTCTAGATAGGATTCCCTAGATTAGCATACAGCTGGCTAAAACACCTCTCACCATGGTATCCAAGCACCACCAAAGTAAATAGAGCCCAATGGGGGACAAAAGGAAGTTTCCAATAATGAGGAGCGGTCTGCTCTGGAGCACTCCTGCACTAGCAAAACACGACAACGAAACCTGGGGAAAACCTGACACCTCTCCCTACAATAACATACCATCAAACAGTGTTTAAATTTAGTCTATAAAGTCCTCAGTTTGTTTAAATGTATAACAAGGGGAAAATGATACTAAAAGGAGGAAGGGAAGTGATTAGCCTAGTACAATAAGCATCCAAGCAGGAGCCATATGGGGGCTTTTTAACGTCTGGTTAATTTTATTGCTATGAAAGCAAGAGACGGGAAGCAGTGGCTGGACCGAGCTATATCACAAGTTGCTGCTGTGCATGCCCACCCTTTTGCCATTGTGCTTAAATCCAATTGCAACCACCCCGTTCTTTTGCAGTGGACCTTTTATGACAGTTGTGTGGCACTTTTTGCGATGTGGCCAAATGTCAGCTAGACTGAAGCCCACCAAATCCATTTCTTGTGGACCTAAATCAGACGGGAAACCAAGTCTCCTGATAAGTGTGTTAATCGCCCTGAAACAACCAGTTCTTTTCCTCCATTTCTTCTTTCAGAAATAGCTGCCTAGTATTTGAAAGGAAGTTGTTAAGGTAATTGAGAGTGTCCAACCAGTTTTTCAGTAGAAGCAGAGCTCTGTGCAGTGAGATACCGGGTACAGGGGAAATAAAACCCAGGGCAGCTAGCAGACAGTCCACGTGTGTTCCAAGGTTCTTCCCCAGAAGGGGACTGTGATGATGCTCAAAACATCTTTGCTATCGGGTTGCACAATGGCGGCTCGTGTGCCTGGTAGACATGGGAAGCAACAAACTAAATAGATGCAGCTAATATAGAGAACTCAGCCTGTGTGTGTCTTTCCAGGGATTAGAGAAATATCCCCACTCAGTTTTACATACTCTTGAACTAGTTAGAGGTAACAGGATGCTGGAGGAAAGACGGAGTTGGAATGTTCATAAAACAAAGGGGGTTGGAAATCAGTTTTGCATATTCAAAAAATGGGGCATCCATACAGTGACTAGCTCTAGTCCTCACCTCCCGTTTGTGTTTGTGGTATACGCCAATCTCCCTGTAAACGCTGTAGAAAGCGGACACAACAAAATAAATGAAACAGGGTTGAGAGCACTTTAATTGGCAACCAGTTCACTTGCACATCCTCTTAAGCTGCTGACATTTGGCTCCCAGGGAAAGGTACCATGCCAGATCTGTGCACAAAGCATTGGGAAATAGTACTAGACAAAACTGAGCAGCTGGGCTCTGGCTCCGGCTCCATTGCACACAGCAGCTTTTGTGAAATGAAGTGTGCACTTCTGGAAAAATCCAGTGTGTGCTGGTTGCAGGGTTATTTCTCCTCT
Organism: Terrapene triunguis; assembly: GCF_002925995.2. Taxonomy (NCBI): domain Eukaryota; kingdom Metazoa; phylum Chordata; order Testudines; family Emydidae; genus Terrapene; species Terrapene triunguis. The sequence goes on from NW_020664589.1 coordinate 16,378,509, forward strand.
GGATGGATGCAGCTCACTCCCTGTAATGTTAATGGGAGTCACAGGCCTGGAGGGGACAGACCCCTAAACCTGCCAAGCCAGTAGATTTTTTTTCCCCTTAATAAAGACTTGGATTGGCTGCAGTGAGGCGCTGTTAGTGAAAGAGGCACATGTGGGAGGTGTCAGTCACCGAGGGGAGACTAAACTCTTAGGGACGTCCGATAATTTCACGTTACTCACCAGAATTTGAGCTTTTGTGTTTAAAGCGTGCCATTTCTCACAGGACAGCATCTCTCCAGCTGGACTAGCATGGTGCTGTCTCCTTGAGCCTGCTGGCAGAGGCTCTGTCTGTGCTAGAGAGCTGAACCATTCCTAACTCGACCGGTGGGATAGAACCAGCTCTGACTCAAATGGTACACACCAGCCACTTCCATTTCAGTACCCTCTGGATACCTAACTCAAAGTGCCTTACAGAAGCAGTGGATTCTGGGAGGTTTCAAAAGGCACCACTGTAGTAGGGTGACCAGATGTCCCGATTTTATAGGGACAGTCCTGATTTTTTGGGGCTTTGTCTTATCTAGGCGCCTATTACCCCCCGCCCCCTGTCCTGATTTTTCACACTTGCTGTCTGGTCACCCTACACTGTAGTCAAAGCAAATGTGCAGTAAGATAAGAATGTACATGTGCAATCAGTTCCCCGACCTCTTCAGGTGAAGGATAACACACACACGCTGCAAGAAGTGAGGTTTATGCCCAAATAAATCTGTTAGTCTTTAAGGTGCCACCAGACTCCTTGTTGTTTTTGTAGATACAGACTAACACGGCTACCCCCTGATGCTTTCTTTCAGAGCATCTGTTCTAAGCATTAACCTCCTACCCTGAGTTGTGAGTCAGCAAGTCTGTCACAAACAACTGGTTTATTTCTCAGTTGTCCTGCTGTGTGGGCAAGAGATCTAGCCATAATGTCCTGACCATAACAGACTCTAAATGCTGGCCGTCTGGTGTGCACATACCTGGTAGGGTCTCGGCTATTCGGGGCACTGTGTTCCTGAAGAGACACCAGAGCTTCTGGTTTTCACAGTTTGCATTCTTGCTAAGCAACCAACTTAAAAAAAAAAAAAAGTAAACTGTTCTAGAAAGTGCTGTTTTTCCAGACAGCCTTCATAAAGAGTCATTTCCATTTGCTGTGCTATTGTAGCATGCACTTCATGATATGCCTGCTGGCAGTAGGAATTAGTGTAAGTTGACAGATGTGTTTCCTGTCTTTACAATTACTGTCTGTTTGCTTCCCTCTGGCACTGCTAAAGAGTGTGTGTAGTATAGTGATACAATCCAGGGTGAGAAGGATGGTTTAAAGCTCAAACGCACTAGATCCCAGAGAACTAGACTACAGATGGTGTTCATACACTTAACTAAATGCTTGACGAAGTCTGAGAGGGCTAGGCCTTTGGCTCTGGCTTATTTCACCGTATTAGTTGCTGCTGTTACATGAAGCCACAAAGCTTAATTTTTTTATGCTGGAACATGACTGTAGTCTGAGCCGCGTTTGCTTTAGTTCTTACGGTATGAAATACCCAAATGGTGACGCTGTCAGAGTGAATGGCCAGGGGTGGGAGCACATGGACTTCCTAAACCAACCAAGCACAAAGTGAAGATGGTTCAGGGAGCAGGCCACCGCAATAGTCTATGGGAGAAATCTGCAGTATAAGAGGCCTCATCCAGAGCTTGTTCTAGCAGTAATCATGGCGTCAGAGGACAAAATGGGTGACTTCGTTATTTTGTATTTGAATACCTGCACTCTCCTTCCAGAGTGAATGGCTGTTCTGCTCGCTCAGATTCAGCCTCAGAGAGTAATTTCTCGAGCCCGCTCTAATATTGTCACTGCCTGTTGGCCTGTGAGCAATGTGAAAAAGCAGCCTGCGTATCCTCACACGCTGAGGGTAAGAGCTGAGATGAGGCTGACTGGTCTCTCTTTTGCCCATGCCACGAGGCTGAATGTTTCTCAGTCATCCTCGGGAGCTAATGGCAAATCTCCCTCTTGAAGCTAAGGTTGAGCTCTGCTAATGTGTTACACTGCAGGCTCATTCCTAATCCCATGAATCTCTCACTTACAGCATGCTCTCAGCTCCAGATAAAATGAATAGGCTTGAGTAGTTAGAGAAAAGTGGCCTGCTTTAATAAAGCTCCTTAAAATGAATTGTAGCTTTTTAAAGCTAAGCCATCCAAATATTTTCTCTTGTCGTGATAGACTCCCTCCCTAAAACAGAAAACTAGAAATGGCCATAGTTCTCTGAACATCCACTCAATGTGCAACGGCAGTCAAAGCGAACAGAATGCTGGGAATAATTAAGAAAGGGATAGATAATAGGACAGAAAATATCATGTTGCCTCTATATAAATCCATGGCTTGCCCACATCTTGAATACCGTGTGCAGATGTGGTCGCCCCATCTCAAAAAAGATATATTGGAATTGGAAAAGGTCAACAAAAATGACTAGGGGTCTGGAACAGCTTCCATATGAGGAGAGATTAATAAGACTGGGATTTTTCAGCTTGGAAAAGAGACGGCTAATGGGAGATATGATTGAGGTCTATAAAACCATGACTGGTGTAGAGAAAGTAGAGAAGGAAGTGTTGTTTACTACTACTCATAACATAAGAACTAGGGGTCACCAAATGAAATTAATAGGCAGCAGGTTTAAAACAAATAAAAGGAAGTATTTCTTCACACAACGCACAGTCAACCTGTGGGAACTCCTTGCCAGAGGATGTTGTGAAGGTCAAGACCATAACAGGGTTCAAAAAAGAACTAGATAAATTCATGGAGATAGGTCCATCAATGGCTATTAGCCAGGATGGGCAGGAATGGTGTCCCTAGCCTCTGTTTGCCAGAAGCTGGGAATGAGCGACAGGGGATGGATCACTTGATGATTACCTGTTCTGTTCATTCCCTTTGGGGCACCTGGCACTGGCCACTGTCGGAAGACAGGATACTGGGCTAGATGGACTTTTGATCTGACCCAGTAGGGCCATTCTTATGTTCCAACTCCCCAGTCTGTTTGCTGAAGAGAATTTGATCAAGTCATTTCAAACACTTATTTGTAGTGATTATCGAGGCTTCATCTATGACCCACGTGTAGATAAGAATGGAAGTTGTATATAGCTCTTGGCATGCTAGAATGGTTGTTGGAGAAAATCTTTGCCTCTCCATCATTCTGAATTCGAGCAGCATAATTTACCCTACCAAAAGGCAGCAGATTGATTTCACATAACTTTACATTGACTGCTTAGAATGTATTAAAATAATAGAGGTTGGCGTCATCTGAGATTAGTAAGATACCATCCATTTTATAATTCAAGGTACAGGCACATGCTAAGACTTTGATGAGCTGTTATCAGATATAAACAGCATACAAGTTTTTATCCCCAAAAGAGAGAGTCAAAGGGTCCATAAAGTTCACTATAGACTTTACTCATTTTAGTGAGAAGTGATCAGATACTGTGAGTTTATACTGTGGCCACAGGAGAGATGACAAAGCATAACATCCTCCTCTTTCCCTCCACCCCCCAATCATAGGTAGTAAGGCTACATCAGTACCTGTAGTTTAAGCAGTCTGTTTTGGCACTTTTCCCTTGTGGTGTGTCTCCCTTATATAAACATGATCATTGTTCACCCTGTACTACTGTGCTGCCATTCCTTGTGTTGTAATCTGCTTCAGGCCCAGAAAGAATTGTCATTTTACAGGACTTAGCGCCATTCAGAAGTGAAAACCTCAATTGGGTAAATCCAGTAATGCAGCTGAAGCTGTGTGCTTGATGGCTGTACGGTCATGCTTTTAATTACCATTAAAATAATTGGCACTGTGGCTACTGGGAGGATGTGAGAAGATCAGAGGCTCAAGGCTTTCTCCCCCCATGCCTCGGGGATACGAGCAGCTTTCAGTATCTGTATAATTAAAAGCTACAATTTTTCATGTGTACAATAAAGAGGCTGGGGAGGTAGGGAGACTCTGGTCCTTCTGCATTTTATTACTTATAATCAGTGACCCATCTCTTTTCTCCATTAAGGTCCTGGAGTCAAGAGTGTCATTGTCACGCTGCTGTATCTCGCACAGCTAGTGCTCTATCTTATGTCTAAGGATCTCAAAGTGCTTTTCAAAACTTAATTCAGTCTTGAACTGGCTAACTGCCACTGATTTGCTGCTAGGATGGAATGCAGGATCATTATATAGATGTGTGTCCTGAATAGAACTTCCTTGAATTGAACACCACAGTTCACTTCCATTTCTCCATCTTCACCAACAAAGTTGTATCATGTCATCTCTGTCAAACTTGCAATTTGGGGCTCATTTTCTGTTCTTTCCTATACTTTTCCCTTGCATCCAAATCCTGATCATGTCATTCTGTGCCCCCCCCCTTATCTTTTCATATCCAGTTTGAGTTCCTTGTCCTCACTGTTAAAGCTCAGTTCTACTCTGCTACTTCATCCCTACTGATGTTTCACCTACTCTGCCTGCCTTATTGAACCCTTCATCACCACCTCCTTCCCATTCATGATTCAGTGTCTCACCACCTGTACACAGAGCAAACACTCACTCCTCCTTCAGGCACCTGCTCACTGTAGCCATCTTAGAATGTGTCTAAGAAGCCATTACTGAATGCACCAACTTGGTACAGAATATTAGACTTCGGTGCTATAAAGTTAATTGTCTAGTTAGTGACAAGTCATTTTACAGATAGGGAAACTGGACACACACACTTCCTGATTTGCCATGAACATAGCAGGTGGAAAAGAATTCGGGAGTTGACACTCCAGTCCACGGTTCTTTGCATTCAAATAGTCTCCCTTCCCCTTTCCAAAAAGAAACAGGATGTTACATTATATTTTCATGTGATTTTTTCCTTCCTTTTCAGCTACGGGAACTTGTCAGCATGTGCATATACCCTGATCCAGATCAGCGACCTGACATTGGTTATGTGCACCAAATAGCAAAACAGATGCATGTTTGGACCTCCAGCACTTGAATCATCTGCAAACACTCTCTAAGAAAAGCCATCACAGCTTAGTCTTACTTGAATTTTTATTTCTCAGATGAAACCGACCGGTGCCTAGTCAAACTCAAGTGAGAGAGTTGAGCACTCGTAGCAAGATGCTCCATTATTTCTGCAGGTTATTTGACAAGGACTCTTACCAGGTGGTCATGCTTTAAAGTGAAGATTCTATGAGGTATTGCAAGCATATTTTTTTTAAAAAAAGCCAATAACATGTTACAGATGTAGATCATTTAAGGGTCCTTTCTTAAAACTGTTGTGTGTAATCTAGAATAGATTATATTAACAGGGGTGTCTCATTGAGCCTTTGACACACCCCTTTATCTTAACTGTAATGTGAAATATTGAAATAATTCCTTCAGTGAAATCACTTTATACTAATGTAAGAATTGCAGTAGATTTTGTGTAATTTGTATAACTGCTACTTTGCCTCTTCTGCACATGGTTAATAGCAACTTCAGTCTTTAGTTCATATATTTTTAAAGCATTCAGCTATGTGTTTTATCCCCTCCTTTGCAAAAATAGGAAGGGGGGACACTTGTTTGAAGATTTTTTTTATCTGAAAATTTAGAGTGACTATTTTGCTGATGCATTTATCTGTTAACTTGGTTATAGACAATGAGGTGAGTCTAGCATATACCTGAAAAGCATTGCTTCTACAAGCAGTGTATCTTTATAAATGTATTTTCCCCTTTGGCATTAATCTTGTTAGGCTAAAAGTCTATTATAAAACCAGTGTTACTCTAAGCCAATTCTATTTTGGGGAAGATACTTTATCAAATCCAATGGTACTTTAGCCATTCATAAATAAAATGTAAGGAAAGCAGTGGTTTAAAAACTTTTTCAAACATAGTAACGATGTTATTTACATTTAGCATGAAATAAGACCAATGCTTTGTGTAATTTTAAATAAGGTTCAGCCCATACCTATTTAACTGTGAAAGCTAATTTATAAAATGTGAATTTTTATAAGAAACTCAAGCTGATTTGAAGGAGACCTCTTGTTTAAAAGACTAATTTTTTTTAAAGACCTAAAATTTTTCAGTCAACTAAATTCATTCATTGAATCAATGATTTGTTTCATTAGTGACAATGAAAAGTATTCACTGCTTTAGAAACCAAACTTGCGGATTCACGTTCAAGTGTTTCCATTTCACCTAACTGTTCAGGGGAACTGCTGCACTTAACAGTCTCAAAGGACAACACCAGGGGAACTAAACTTGTACTGTTATAGTGTTTCTTCTGTGTGAGGTAGAGTCCATTGCTATAATGTATGTTTGTGGGTGGCAGTTGTTCGTGTTTAAATACAGCCTGTGACACCTTACTCTTTAAAAAAAATTTTTTAAAAAGGCCTTAGTCTCTTGGAAATAAAATTAGGGTAAGAGGGTTAAATACATGTATATGCTTTGAATGGATTTTTTAAACCTAATTTTCACTACTTAAAGGAAAACTGTAGTGCCCAGTTAAACTAGTCAAAATATTCAGCTAAGGTGTTAAACCTCAAGATATTCATTGCTGTGAATGATGCTGGTATCACTTTGATGTAAGATGGCATCTTGCATCTACTTCCTGTTAGGAAGTCCAGGATATTCAACTCAGCATGAGAATGTAGGAGAGAGGCCAGAATGCTTCCTCCATTCCCAATGCTAACATGTTCAGAAATGATCAAGAAGCCAGATTTATTATATTTAAATATAATAAAGATTGTCACCTTTGTACTGCAGGTTTCCTTTAAACTATAGTGGCAACTACACATTCATAGACATGGTTGTGCAATGCCTCTGTTGGTGTATTGTAGAATAAAAGTTCTTTGGCTGTCAAGAAGGCTCAAATTACTTGAGTGTTTTGATAAGTCTGGTCACTTCCTTGCTACATAAGATCTATTAGTGCTTATAAGTAAATGTATTTTAAAAGGTAAATTTTTGCAACTGTGCATTTTTAGATAAATAAAACCATGATTTACAAAATAAACAACTTCCTTTGTAAAAAACTATCCTATATTTGAGTTCAGTGTTAAGGAATACAGTGTTTTGGTGCAAAATGACTAAGTCTAAAATTGTTCTTGTAAAGTGTTTATATCCCCCAATATCTGTTTGATGCACAGTGTGAAACTGTCAACTTGTAAGGAAATGGACTAAATCTCAGTGTTACATCAGTTCTGCTGACAAATTCTGCCTTCTAAAAACAATGTCTAACCACTGTGCTGTTGTACAGGTTAGAGGCTATCCTGTCTTTTTGGGGGAAATACAATGTATAGCTGCTGTTTTCTGTGTTGAGAGAGAGAGAGAAGCCACTGAACTTAGGACTAGCAGAAAAACCTGCTACCACTATCTTGACTACCCAAAGTACAGGTAGCAGCTGATTAATGACAATGGTGACATCCACTCACAAGGGAATGGCCCAGCTAGCTGAACTTGTACTTCAGACCTCTGCTCTGTGACTCACTCATAGCTTACAACGTGACTGATTACCGTTCAGAGAAAGATCACAATGAGATGGTAAGGGGTTTTTGTTGGGCTGATTTACCATTCCTTACCTACAGAACCAATCAACAGAAAACCAGAAAAACTCAACAACTTGGTCAGAACCCATTTATTTACTATAAATTGAGGTTTTTCATGCAGGAAGGCTTCTAGTATAAACCAGACATGGCTAACATGTAGTGTCACTAGAGTTCAGTCTAATACTTCAGGAAGTGTCCATTGTTTGTACTGTTTCATCCACCACTTCAAGGTCCAGGAGAGCCACATTTTCTGTGAGAACAGCTGTAGTTCCTTTTTCACACCTGTACTTACCATACCTGTTGAAAAGATAATCAATGAAAGTTACAGAGCAGCTCCCCAACATAAGAGAATTTCCCTAGGGTTGAATCTAAACAATGGCTTTAAAGACAGCTTCTTTGATATTCACTTTAAGGAACAGATGAATGGTAAGTGACAGGAATTCTCTCCTGGACTTATAGGAACAAGCTCAGTTCCTATCCCATGCAGGTTTATCATGGAAAGTCTAACAGATGAGCTGTGCAGCTCAGACTATGCAAGTAGAACTACTATGAATAAGTCTGGCGGATTGGCACTGTGCCTTTCCCGAGTGTTCGCTTTAAAGAAAGGTGAATTTTTATTTCCATTCCACTATTTCGGCAATAGCATGTAAGATTACACCTTGTGTAAATATACATATTGCAAAATCTTTCAACTGCCTGCAGGGGCTGTGACTCACTGATTAGGCAATGCAGTGTGCTGGGGTGACTGCATGGTTAGCAGTTAAACTTTCAGCTTGTCTCTTACCCAACTAACTGCAAACACGGTTGCTTACTTTGGAATTTCACCACCTCTGTGCCTTGAGTATTCCTAAAAGGTTCTGTCACTTCTCTGAGGCCAATTATGAAAACTGCACTGCAGAATCATACTTAGATAAGGTACAGTGGCTGTACCTAACTAATTTTTTGGAAGTTTAAGTTCAGAGAATTCAAAATCCATCAGCTTTGGTTTTGAAGGAAGAAAGAGCAACAGCATAAAATGGTTTGTCACAGTTGTAGTTTCACACACAATGTGGTGAAAGGAGGGCTATGGGGGGGATCTCTCTTTTGCTGTGGCCTGTCAAACTAGGGAGCTGGAGAACATAAATAGCACACAGCTCTAGGTGGTGAAAAGGTCAAGAGAGGGATGTTCCAGGGGAAAGGAGCATTGCTGACAACCAGCAACATTGGTTCCCCTAAATTCCTTATCTTTTTCCCTTTAGACTGAAGATTTCTGGTTGGGCCAAAGTTAACCATAGACAATTGACAGTCCCTCCCGCAATGATTTACAAAAAAATCTCTACAAACTTCTGTTTTAAAGGAAATGCTAGTGATCTAGAGAGTGCGTTTAAAATCAACAACCCCATGCACAGTCTGTTCTCCAAACGGGTGAAGCCCTTCCTCTCTCTGAAGGCAGGAGCTAATGGTGGTAGACACTGAAAAAGCAATATCAAAATATACTGGGAAGGGTCTGACTGAAATGTCTGGAATGTTAGGGAAAGAGTGGACAATATGCAGCTTCAGAAATACTAACCTTTCGCCTTTTTTGTTGACCACATCATAAGGACGGAGAAAATCCAACTTGTTTTTGCTTATAACACAGAGATCTATGTTACTGCCGGAGCCCAGATCATTGAATATGCCAGCTGAGATGGCATCTCTCACAAGCTGTTTGGCTTCCTCTTCCTGGGGGGAAAAATAAAATAAAGCTTGTCTAGTTTACTACCTCCTGTAAATGTGGAAATTGTGCAGCACAGTGTAGTTAAAAGTTCTTAAATTGTCATTTCATTTAAATAAAAGGGAAAACTAATAATCTAATGTACAGAAGGAGGGAAATTATGATCAAATTAAGGGGCTACTTTCTAGAGGTTACTGAAGTGTGATTCAACAGGATCACTTGCCCTATTAACTGAGACAATACTATCAGATGGAGATGTATATTTCTGTACATGCCCTCAGTTGTCTTAGAAGGATAAAGGTAGAAACACAGGCATCCTCTTTATAATACAGTATTGTGAATCTGAACAATGGTCAGCACTACCCAAAGGGCCAGCTTTCCTATCATGAGCGCCATCATCAGTACACGTCAAACCAATTATAAAGAAGATGTCAGCGTGAACAAATTTTAGAAACGAAAAACCTTAAACTATGAAGGGGAGAAATTGATGTTCATAACCATTTAGTAGCTTCCAGACCTTAAATACATACATGTACAGCAATCTACAATGCAAGTTTCCCTATAATGCCCAGTGTAAAACACTCGCATACAAATTGCATGCTAGTTTAGTTAAAGACTGCCTTGAGTAGAGACTATTTAATCATCCTCTATAGTAAGAAAATGTTTTGTAACATAGCCAACTTGGAATGCAAAATTTATTCTGCTCATCTGAATAGCTGCATTACAGGGGAGCTTTGATCTGCACTGCATCATAGCTAGCTAATGTTTTCAGATGCCAGTGTAGTGCACAGGAGAAGAGTATTAAAAGAAACATTGAGAAACACAATTTGAGAATATAAAATTTATAGCAGGAATGGGAGTACTGCCACTTTTATATAAATCCAAGTAAAGTGTGTGTTTGTAAATTTTAAAATTTACTATTTGTAAATACTGATTGTTACAATGTTTCAATTTAAATAGACTATAACTACTAATATGAAATGAATGTGTAATACATTTATACTTTTGTCAATAGTACAGACACTACCGTGCGGTTTCATTAACTAGTTCAGAGTTAATGAAGCAGCAAAACTCTACTCAGCTCTAGACTTGGATATTCTAGGAAAGGAAAGATATGCTGCTTGTTTCAAGTTGGGGAAAACCTCTATTTAAAGAAAATTCCTATTATGGCTAAAATTATGCACTACTTTTTTAGTCCTGCATAAGTTTACAAATGTGTATTTGAGATACAAACATACTCCTTTGCATAGGATTTCTAATGCTCAAAGAGTTTGTTACTCTTTAAAGCATGCATATGTTCTTGAAATACACACCATACAGACACCTGGCTTATACAGTTTCTCAGAGGAAATTTGAATTGTTCTGTATTTAATGGAAATTACCTTTCAGAGAGACTGCAATAAGTTCCATGCATCAGCCCAGTGCTTGCTCAGCGTTCTAAGCAACAACCCCCCGCCCCAGAGAGCACATTACAATAAAATCTATTTAATTGTATACACAACTACAACACAACCCTTCATTGAATAACTCTGGTATAACTGGCCTCAAACTCTGCATTCTGTACAGCAAGTTACAGCCTGAAAAGCTTCGCATAATTGTAGCTTCTCTGTAGCAGAAAGGGAAAGCCTATTAGAGCTACATTAGCTCCCTCTACAGACTCAGCAAGGGAAAGAATTAGGTTTCATTTCAAATGTAACTCCTAACTGACAATCCCTGAGGAGATTCAGGGATGTTGCAAACAATTTTGGAAGCCATTAGGTATTGTGAGACAAAGGAGAAGCCGCAACTTCACATTGTAACTGAACATACTGCATTAAAATTGTATTGAGGTGACAAAGGTTATATTACTGGTAGAGTGGTTCATCAGCATGTTTCACATATATCCAGCAGGATCTGGAAAAGGCTCACAGTTGGAAAAAATGCAATCCCTAGCTGAAACTTAACAGATGTCTCATGGCTCACCTTCTCTACCATTCATGATCACAAAACATCCCTGTAGCAACTACTTTAAAAGATAATAGTAGGAACATTATATATAATGTTTCCTTATTCCGACCTGTTAGATCACATTTAACAAGCCAGCTCTCTTCAAATCACAACTTAGGACCCACTGTTCCCTCATGCTTCAGGGGGGAAAAAAAAGTAGACTAAATATTCCCCCCCCCCCCCACACACACACACACCATAACACCACAAGCGGATGTCCTACTAATGCTCACTTATTTAGGAAAAGCCACATATAAATGTCAAATCCATAAATCAACTCTGGGAACCAAAAGAGCAACTGATTGGCTTTAAAGTTAAAGAGATTTAAAAAAACCCACAAAAAAGATTCAGGTATGATTCCAAGACTGACAGTGGTCTCTGAAAGACCAAATGGTCCTCAGAAATTAGAGACAATCACTGAAGCCACTTCTAAAAGATGTTCCCTCATTTGGGCTGACTTTAAAATTGATTTTAAATTTTTTTGTTTTTGTTTCCTTCCATTCCAGGACTGGTCCCCTCTAATCACTGTAACTGGAAAGATTAAGCCACTCCAGACACTGTTGGGATGAGATGATGGAGCCTGGTTTTTGTTTAAAAATACCTGGAGGCTGCCTTGTTAATTATTGCTTGGTGGCTGACCCTTGGAAATTGTTCACTCCTCCCCCCCCCCCCATCCTCAGAAGTCACTCCTGGGGAGAGGAGAAGAGTTTGCAAGTGTCACCTGGGCAGCAAAAATTCATCTGACCCTTGATAATCAGCTGGTAATGGATAGGTTTCTTGCCCAATACCAATTGTGGCATAAATTCAATGCTACTTGGTACAAATGGGCTGGATACACCAGTGTATTAAAAACAAAAAACACCCAGATACTAAAATGCCCACTCATGAGGCAAAACGTGATTTTTAGGTATTAAACACAAACAATTTAATCTCCTGCAGCAATATATTAAACCTTAAGGCAGTAGTTCCCAAACTTTAACAACCTGTGAACCCCTTTCACTAAAATGTCAAGTCTCACAACCCCCTCCTAAAAATGAATATTTCCAGGGATTTTCTCCTTTACCAGAGTATAAATGATAAAAGCAGTGCTCTTGGAAATATACAATTTGTTTTTATGACATGCTTATTACACACTGTTATGAAAACAGCAACACGCTTCCAAGATCTCACTTTCGTAGCTTGTATCACTTTGAATAAGCCTGTTATAAGACAAGATTCCATCAAGGAGTATCCGATGTGAAACAGCATGAAGGTATTTAAGAAGCCAACTCAAAGAGTTCCTCCTACACAAGCAATCAGGTCTTGAGCAGTCCAGGCAAACAACGCATGTTACAACAAAGCTTAAAGTTGTTTTTAAAATTATCATGAAGAACAATACTAGCTGCCTATTTAATTTTAAAAACATCAAAAAGTATCCACCTCCCTTTCCATTTCTTATAAGGAGTCTTGAAGTTTAAATCTCCTCAGTGTGATAGATATGCTTGCTTTTATCTGCTTAGCTCGTGGAAGTCCAGGGGCTCCGGGGCCCCTAGGGACAGCTCTGTCCGCCATTAGGGAATTTTTTCCTGAGAATCCCTTGTAACATTCGCGAACCCCAGTTTGGGAACCACTGCCTTAAGGAAACAAAAGACAAAGTACTATCTTCTCAATGGCCAAATAATACTTATATTAATACATTATGTAAATTTATACTCATCAAGGGGAAAACATTACTTAGGACCCAGTCCTGCAGGCTCTACTCTATCGGAACTTTTACTTAAGTGCTGGTGCTAGGATTAACTTCAACTGGACTTTTGTCTGAGTAGCACTGCAGGATTGGGCTCTTTGGTGTGTAAATCTCACTATCTGAAGTTGCTATAATTACACATCCAAGTACACTGTTATAACCCCCCCCCCCCCCCCCCCCCCCCCGTTTTATAATTTACTTCCAATGCGTAAGATCAAGGAACATTTTAAAAAAAATGATTATTCTCTGACTTGAACATAACATAACATGTTAATTCAGACTTCAATTTAACAAAGCAATACTAAAAACCAGGACTCTAATACACATATAGGGAAATTCCAAGTCACCGTTTTATCCTTCACTCACCAAGGTGGTGGTTAGTTATTGCAGACATGTCCAACCCTATGGCGACGTCGAGTTAAACATGATGTACAACCAAGGCACAATGGAGCAACTGAAATCTGAGTCTCCAAAGTTACCAGTTTTATCCAAGCTCTTAATAGTTCATGTAGCAGTTTGAATATCTAACTTGCCATCATTAGAGATCGGGAATGCACTGGCAAATTAGCTTTCAACGCTGCTTTTGGTAAATGCAGCTCTGCTCACTTCATGTAAAGCCTTGAAACTTTTTTTTTTTTAAATCCTGCCCCAGGAAATAACGATCCTTAGGGTGTGTGCGCTTGTCCTAGAATGTTTTCAGATTCAAGCAGCAGCTGCACAAGCGCCAGTATTCAAGTGCAGCTGAAGAGGATCCCCACAGTAGCTCAGCCACAATCATGTCTGTACCCAAGGCAGACTTTACATTCTCCAGTGACCCTCCATACAAGAGCTTGTTATTAGCAGTATTCATATTCTCACAGCTTAATTATGACATTGACCAAGAGGTCTGTACTCAGCCACAGAAACAGTGCGCTTTCTTACTTCACTCCCATTTTATCAGACGAAATCTTTTAAAATAGATTCAACTGCACTTTGTGCAGATTCACCCAGGGGAACAAAACAGCAAAGCCACATAAAAAAATTTCTGCACATCACTTCAGTGTTTTGGGGTAGTGAATGAGGGTTTTTTTTTCCATTTGGTAAAAGAATAATTTCATTAATTAGAATCCTATGACAGGAACATTTTAGTACTGTCTATGGAAATGAACATAGTAAACCAAATAAAATTACACTTTTTTGGTTACCTGGAAGTTTACCACTATTTTAAATGAATCCTTTTGTACATGTTTTAAACAAACTCAAATGAAATTTAAACTAAGGAATACATTATAGGCCATAGGTTAAGGATAATGTATCCACTTTAGTTCTCTTTGGCAATAGATTAGGCCTTTTCTATTTGAATGTAAAAACAACTGTGCTGTTTTAAATCTTCCTTCAGAGTCACCTCAGTCTCTTGGGTAAAAAAGCATTTTTTTGCTTTTAAAATGCACCATATGTGTTACTCTTTTAGCAAAATATTCTTAAACCCAACGTAACTGATAGACCAAAACAGTCTCTATTTGGTAGACGCCTGTTATAATTAAGATCCTCTCAGAATATTAAATACTACAGGACCATAATTTGAAATAGTTCAGCCTATTTAATTAAATCTAACATGTAAACAAACAGCACCCAAATGTGAGAAATATCTTTCCCAGCCTTTCATAATTTAAAAAGATGACCAAAATGCCCTTGTAAAAACTGGTTTAAAAAACCTGTTCCTGTGTAGGGACCCTGCATACAAAGGAGTGAGATTTTATGGTCCAAAAATAGGGGGTTATAATGAAAGTGCTGACACAGTCTTAACTACAGTGGCATGAATGAGTCACTGTAATAATTAATCTGAAAAACCCCTAAAAGTTCAGAGTATATAAAAGGAGCACTTCCTACTTTATGGTTGGAAAGACCAAGTTAACTGGGAATATCATTCTCCCGGGTCTACACTGCTTCTTAAATGAGATTACAGTAAGAGTGATGTACTGTAATACAAGTCAGCTGTGACAAGCAGCACTTTATAGAGCTATCTGTTTGTCTCCATCACTACATCACACAATGTGTCCCAGGACTCCAATGTGCAACTCCATTTACCACTGCATGACAAATGGGCAGCACTTGTAAAAGGCACAAAGAGGTCCAGATCAGCCATGTAATGGTCACCACAGCTGTACCATAGTGCTTGAAGGGAACAAAACAGAACCCCAAGTTCATTAAACTGACCAGTAATGGATCTTTCAAAACGTGCCTTAGGAATACTACAGTAAAGGCTAAAATAAATAACTCAGCACGGAAGGCTAATCTAAAATGGTGTTTGATAAATTATTTATAACGTAGACGATTGTCTGCATTTAATATTGGAGCTACTAGTAGCATCTTTAAAAGATGATTTATGTGTTGTAAGGCCATTAAACTTTATATTGGCCCACTGCTAGCTATAAAGTCTGCTGAGATTTAGAGAATGAGTTTTAAACTGTCACTGCAACATCATAGTAGATGGAGACTGTATTAAATCTTTACTTTAAACCTGCTATCTGGAGAGTTGCATTTTGTAGACACTCAAAAACTGATAGATCACCTCTCTACATCTGCTATGGTGCAAGTTCCAAATAGCAAGGATAAGGAACTTTTCCATATTACTCTTTTATATAGCTTGAATCGAATTTCTCTTCACACTTAAAGGATTTTCAGATTTTGAATACAACCTTTTCTATGGAGCAGGTTGGTTATGTCTACATCCAATTAATCCTATTTTTTGCTAAAAGCTTTTAAGAAGAATTGTATCACTTAAGCCTACTGATGTCTCAAACAAATACAATGGTTGCAGCTGTTTAGAGAATATTATTTCCCTGATGTTTTGGGAACTTGACAAGCAATTCATACAGGAGACCTTTTTTTTTTTTTTTTCTCCAACAGATTTATATATTGTACAGAGATTTTTTTAATTAGTTATTTAGATTATCACCAAACTGGAATGAATTAGTGTCTAGAAGATAACCAGCAATATCCTATTTTGATATTTAGCATATACGTAAATAAGTAAAATGCTCTAACAAGTTTAGCGTTTCATCACAAATCTGAAGAATCAGCATGCAGTACATTTATATTGGGTAGAAGAATTTTTGAAAATATCATGGTGATACTTTTGCACCAGGGTGAAATTTGTTCCATGTCCTTTCTGTACTGAAAAAGTAAAATATACAAACTGCTTTAAGTGAGACTTTGAGGAGTGAGGAAGAGTATTGGGAGCCCAAGGACAGAGACATAGTAAAAAATCTATAAAGAAGGCCTGGGAGTTAGGAAAACAATACCTCTTGAAGGACATAAGTGCCTACAGAAGGACAATTAGACTTTGGAAGTGTAATCAAAGTGTGGCTATGCCTGTCTGCTGGGAGAAATTGTGTTGGAGATCGATATGTGACTGGAAGCAACACTAATATCTTTTGGGAAAGTCCAAGGAGACAGTGGAACCAAGATGACAGCTCTGATGCAAAGCATTTTTACTAATTTTTTTAAAGAGAGGGTTGAAAGCCAACCCTTTAGTCTGGAATGAATCTGTTTGGCTACATTTTAAACTTGAACTGAGGGTGGAGGTTTTGGGGTATAAAATCTTAATAGCTCAGACTGTTTGAAAGTCCCAATGACCGAGCTTCCCATCCGATGGAGTTTAGGTGATGAATGTCATAGGCAGATGAATGCTTTACAAACACAGAAAAATATTGTTATGAAGTTATCGTACTGGATCTCCGAATCAAAAGACTGTGCTTTGTTTTCATCTCACTTTGTTTAGGTGAAGTGAGTGCCTGTGAGTGACCACTTGGGAATTGTTAAGTTTAATTGAACTGCACCTGGTGCTGACTGTGGGGAGTTATTGACATTGCCTTCACATCATGTTTTGTTGCCTTTTCTTTCCCCACCATCTTTTGTACATGCTCTAAAGGGTCATGAAGGAGCTGCTAGGGGCAGAGAGTGGAGAGAAACCCTATAGTTTCAACAGTGCAAGATGGGGCTATTGCTGAATAAGCACATCTGGAGCATGTGGAAGTGGAAATGGGGCTTGTTGAACACCTGAAAAAAACAAGCTCAACTTAGCACACAACTGATCACAGTCTGAAACGTTTAACAGAACGAGAGGTTCAAAGGGGAGATGTTCAAAGTGGACTCAACAAGTGTAGAGGGATTCTGGAGACCAGACTCTAGGAGGTTAAGTTGCAGCTAAGAAATTAACAAAAGTAAAAAAGCAGAAGGCAAAGAGGATGTTAATTCTGTGACAGCACTAGGATGACAAGGGGAGTAAGGGGTTGGACCATAAAGTGATGCAACATCCAGATATTCTGGAATACATCACTCTCACTGTAAATGAACAAGAAGAGGGACACAGTACACAGCTCTGCTTGTCATGATTAGTCTAACGCCACAAAGATGGGCACGGGAGGAATAACAACACAGCACAGAGGGGAAGTGGAATTTCTTTAAAGAGAATTACTGTATATTTAATGTGAAAAAATACGGCACTCAAATCTGCTAGATTGGTTTAAAGTCAGAGCACATTAAAGCAACTGTTAAAGTTACCATTAAAAGAGCAGTTGAAATAATTACAAAAAGCACATAGTAAAAAAGGAAAAGCAGCAGTGAAGAAAAGGTGGTCAGTGAAGATCATGAGAACTCTCACTGCAAGATTAGTTTGTGGACATGGGGAAAAAACAAAGATTTAATGTATTTTCTGCTTCTGTATTCAAAATGGCGCAGACAAGTGCCAGAAACAGTCATTAGTTTTCTAGAGTGTATAGAAGAAAGACTGAAGGAAATTAGGGTAATGTCAGAATAGATGATCAAGAAACTAGGATAGGTGAAAATATATATATCGGAGTTCAACTACTATTGTAACTCTGTAGTTGTATAATTCAAAGATAGGGGTGTTCACTGCCACTGGCAGCCCACAAAATCATTCCCAGAACTGAGGCCCACCTGCACAGGGATAAAAATGGAGCCTTCCAATCAGAGCTGAATTTCTCCCATACAGAATTCTGGACATTTGTGCTACGTGACGGCATGCGTTTTTCTTAGGGCAAGGGTTCTCTGAATCCACACAAGGGTTTTACTTAGTGTAGTAGATGGACTTTAAAAAGTGTAGGACATAAAGAAACCTACAAACACTCCAGCTGATGGGAGAATAATAGTGAATGAAGAGATCAAACTAAGATTTTTCATATTTTGGATCAAGCTAATGCAACTATTGCTTTATTTTCCAATCCAGCTTGCAGCCTTTAATTAGGAACAAATTTGAAAAACTCCAAATTCTGAAGCATTACCACTTACATTGAGACTCCTTCCTCCACATCCGTGTATCTTGTTCACATACCCCACTGTGAAAATCTCTCCATTTTTGTTCAAAGCTCTGAGTGTAAGAAGCTCAAAAAATGGTAATTATTAGACTTGGATTCCTTTGGAAAATTACTACTTATTGGAACGCTGGGTCACACTGTGTATTTGGAGCGATACATTTCTTATAAAATAAAAAGCTATCCTAGTTTTTCTGCAAGCTTTTAAAATAGGATTATTCTTGTCATTTTTAGGGTTACCTGTTTTTTGTTTTTTCAGCCTAGTCCTAGCCAACACTAACACTTATCTCTCTGCTTAAGAAGATTAACGTAGTCATTGCTGCTGGTTGATGTGGTTACTATCACCCATCTCGTAAGTCACCACTATGACACACCAATTAACGTTTAGCTCCAAACACCTTTAAAAAGGGACACTGCCTTCCCATTTGGTGTGGCTCACTTGGAAATCTCTCGGATCCAAATTCTACGGGATCTACTATAGAATTTATGCCACTGTCATCGTGGTGATATATTAACACACAAGTCACTTCACCCACCACCAGAGCGTACCTACTTCTGGAGTGAACGTAGCATCTATTTAAAAGGAACAGTACACTACAGCAATGAGGAATGACAGCCTATTGAAACTACCGGGCAACTATGGAGTAGACCGTAACTAATTACCCAAACTGGATCGGACCAGGGCATTGTGAACACAGCAGTTTAACCTTTAATATTAATGTCTTTGATTTTGTACATTTAAAAAAGATTGTGTTGTATGATGTATGTTTTTGTATTATCTTGTACGTTATATATACCATGTAAACAAAATTTAAATATTTATACTATTTTAAACTTACCATTTTCTACTGAGATCTTTTCTTCAATAAAACACACCTCTCAAAGTCCTTACTCTTCTTTGTAATCACAGTATTTTCGTGTTTCATTGGTACATACGCTTGCAAGCCCAGACTCATCACTACCTCCCCCCGTCTGATCTTGTACACCACACAAGTATAATAAACCATGTTAATATTTCATACCAGTGTGAAATATGCTGGAGTATCAATTCAACATCTGCTGTCTTCAGGGTACTGGAGTCCCGCAGAGACACTTTCAATTTGTAATTGAGTTCTATACTGAATTAATCAGCAGTTTATCTTTTTTAGTAAAATAATGTCTTCCCCACTAACCTGGATTTACATTAACAATTTATGCCAAATTACCTGCCAAAACAAAAACTTATACGATTCCAAGATACTATTCAGTAACATTGGTTCCTATATTTCATTCCTTACATGAAGAGTAGTCCAATACATTGTTCCAGTGGTATGAAATCTTAAATTACAAGCCTTATCTTGAGTCTGTGGGGTTTCTGGCTGCTTCTATACTCACAATAACTATGAATTAACATGAGAACAGATTTAATCCATCACTTGTGATGTTCTGATATTCAGAGTTTTTAAGGAACAGATTCTCAGAATGAAATGAACTTGTTCCGCAGTAAAAGAGCTTGATAATTCTACCACACTAAAGACTTAGTTTGATAACCTGAAATCCTCAATCTGCCTAATATTACACCACCACCCTATTGTGACATTTTGGATCTTAGCTACCGGGGAGTAGAGAGAAAAGCAAACCAAGCACAGGAGTCATTTTAAGTAACTGTATGCCATTATACCCCATAGGAACAAAGTCCAGCAAGGACACCTCTGCCTCAGGTGAAGCACTCCATGCTCATCTCACTATCACCAAAAATGTTGAAGGATGAGGGTGAAGAAAGATCAACATTTTATTTTAAAAAGAAAAAGTCCCAGGCCCTCTTGTAACCCTTTTCCTCTTAAGTTTACCCAAATGCTTTATAAACCTTGTAAGTATTCACTCATTGGAAGGGTGTCTCCTCTCTCAGCCTAGTCTAAATTCTGCTCTGACCTTATTCCAATTCAACGTTCTTTGCTCATACGGAAATTACACTCTGCCTTCAAGATTCTCACTGCAGGGGCAGCACTTAGACATTGTACTATGTGAAATATTTCTCAGTACATTTTCCCCGTTCCACAGTTACAGGAAACATACAAACTAAAACAATTTAGACTGGAACATCTGCTCCTGAGAATGCATCAAAAAATAATTACCTGCCCTACATCTATCCTATGTGTGGTAAAATGTTCTCTAACATTCAGCACAGTTTGTGAATAGCTTGTCTACACACTTTGTGTTACCTCTGCAAAGGTAAGGAAATTGTTTCCTTTGCCATGCAGCAGGGTCCAATTTAAAGTAAAGAATGGATTAATTTAGACAAGATTCCTGTATCTGGAAATAGTCAGTATATAGAACAAAGAAGTGTTTTGGGTATCAGTGGTAACTCAGAAGGAAATCACCCTTAGGCGGTTTTATCATCTGACTTCCGTTTGGAAATTGTGCTTTGATAAATGAAAAGAGCATATATTAAGAACTCCTCTCCAGTAATCCCAGCCATTTAAGAGCATATCTCGCTGCCAAGTAGTAGGATACATTTAAAATTAACTTCATATTTCCAGTTTTTCATAAGTTCCATAATGGAAATCAATTCTTCATGACAGTCCATGCAAAGAGTTAAGAACAGAACCTGTCCAATGTGTCAAACAGGAATTGAGTTAACATGTTTAAATAATTTTAGTTTAAAAGTAGGGAACAGCATGATATAACTCCTGAAAATAAGGTTTGTCTGACACCAGTCTGTGCAGAGATACACAGTTCCGAAGGATGGAGTAGTACAGTCACAATGGAAACACCAAATCTGTACTAACATGAGCTCTAGCAATAAGAGGCAGTAAAGACGTTTACTAACAGCCTAATCTCTTGTCACTGTGTAATGAAATAAACAGGTACACAGGGCACACATTTTAAGCACTTCTTTTTGTGCAGGGAGTCAGATTTTTAATTTTGTTCTGTTTTGTTTACTTAAGCTCTGTTTGACACCAACAGGAATTCAAGTATCTCAGGCAGGCTCTTCAGCTTAACTCTGATAGTCTTGCTTGATCTCTATTGTCTGCTGTCTGAGTGCAGCCAAGAAACTTCCCAGCAAGTGGTCACCTTCCCATGGAGTCATTAAACCCCTGAATGTCAGCTGGTGGGATTAGCCGGCAGACTTCCACACCTGAGCCCTATGGCAGGGACACAGACGTTTTGATCAACCATCACTAATGAATACAGAATTCATATGCAGCTTGTCATTGCTCTTGAGCATCGAGTCACACAGATGCAATCGAAATAAGACTACTACTGTTGATGAAGATTAGAGTTTTGACAGTCAAAAAATAACCCAGTATTATTGTCACTAGTTAGTAAAAACAAATATTCAGCTACATATTGCTACACCCATGTTTTCCCCCTGTCCCCCTAATAATGTTTAATGGAAGAAAATGGCATGCTTTCACAACGGTGCGGAACTATGCCTTTTAAGTATTTTTATTTAAATATAAAAAATTGCAGTAAAGCCCTCCTTCTTAGAATATCAATGACTTTACATAAACCCATTAAGACTCATCTGCCTTTGAGGAAGATAATATCCCCTTCTTACAGATGGGGAAACTGATGCACCGAGCCATTGGCTTCCAGGTGTCTCAGTGATCAACAGCAGAGCCAGAAATAGCACCAAGGTCTCCTGTGGATTAACCAACAGTCCATGGTCTGCGCTGTCCTGTACAGTAACACTCTTTTAAAGAAGGGGAATATGGTCAGGAGAATGGGTGGAAGGAAAAAGAGAGAAATTTTGTCTATGGGCTTCAGAAAGCTCTCCTTCCCCCTAGGTAAAATGTTTGTCTGCATTTACTACTCAAACAAATGTTAGACTGCACGATCAAAAATACTGCACGTTCTCATATTTTTAGAATGATCCATTTCAGATTCAATTATTTAAATCCTGCATTTCCTCCCCACACCCTTATTTTTCTATTTGTCCTCTGATCCTGAACACTTCACACATCTTTACTAAATTTCCCTGCAATCATGGTTTTCTATGACTTCTGCTGGTCATCTTTCTAGAGTCTCCTTATTTTGCCTTCTCTTTTTATTGGTTTGATGAAATATGGAAGACAAAGCAGAAGCATGAGCAGCCTGTATCTTTGCTTAGTCAAACATGAAGCTTTTGTCAGGTGATTGAGAAATACAGGCGCACACAGCTGTATTTTAATCAAGTACCGTAATTTTCTTCCATAAACCTACAAAAACTTCTTCTTCGTGAGAGGCAGCGTCAGTCACCAACATTTATATTATTAAAGGTCTTTTCCCCCCCAAATATCACTAGGAATCCAATCTCCACAAGGATACAGACAATTCAAAAGCTCCAGCACCTAATATTATAGGCAGAATTTATCCTAGTTCAGGATGGTTGCCATATCTCTTGATACGGATTTTTGAACAGCACAAACCATTAATGTACTTAAAAAAACTGAATGTGGTTTTTAACACCCTGTGGTACTCCACAAAAAGGAAAAACTGACTAAGCTCACAACACCGTATTAGCTGTGCTGTTCTTCCACTTATATTATTTAAGGTAGATCTGTAGCTACCCACATGACAAATTAATATTGTTCTACAGCAGTCAGGTGCTTGGCATCACATTTTGAAACATCTACAGGCCTTCAGGGCTGAAAGTGTTCACTTCTTCAGCAATCTATAACAATTCCTCTAGAGGCCAGCACTTGGTTCACAATGAAACATGACTCCATAAATCAGACTGCAGAAGTAGCACTTGTGTACGTCACTCTCCATCTTAGCAGTTTCGCTGAAGGATGTTGGGCTGAGATCACCTCTCAGCATTGCAACCAGAGAACGACCATCACAGCTGGCATTGACAAAGCATGTGCTACTCAAAACTGAAGACACACTAAGTCTATGAAAAAAACACATCCTGCTGGTGTTAGCATGCCTCAGGCAGTGGGAGAAGCTTCAGCAACTCATCTTCAAAAGGCAGAGAGCCAGGGCTCTAGAAACCTGCAAAAATTGGCTAAGCCTGCAGTCTTCATTTCTTTAAGTTGAGCATCTTCAAAGTCTACAATTCTAACTGTAGGGCACAGCAGCTGCCACTGCAGATTTGATCCTCTCAGCTTTTGGCAGCTCTCAACTTGAAATTCTAGCAAAAGAATTTTTCCAAGTTCCTATTATTGCCTGTCATGGGTTTATAAATATTGTGCACTATCTGCTGTGGCATGGCTCTCATGGGACGCCAGTGCATGCCAAAAGCATAACAGAATGAAAAACAGTTCCTGTTCTTCAAATAAATGCTAATTTTTTTAACTGTGCTCACACGATGTGTTTGGTGATCAGCTTCAATAGTACAGAATATATATCAGAGGGAAAAAAGCTGATTGTCTTTTCCAGCAGTATTCAGCTGCTACTTTCATTAAGCTTGTTTAATTAGATTCCAGATGCTAATTTGCAAGTCGATACCAGAGGGTGCAGGACAGTTTGCCTTTGAATCATTTTCTGTGATGTGATGGTCTTGCAGCACGCTACTACCTTTCAGTAGCCCTAGCAAGATATTCTGACAATTAATGCAAAAGCAAGCAGGATTGATCTTGACAGAAAAATATTAATCTACTACCCAGTTTTAATGAATTAATCTCCAGGAATTTTAAATCTCATTATTGCAATGTGTTTTAGCAATTGACAATTTTTATGTCCATACCACATAATACAAAGATGTGCTGCAGTGATATGATTTTGTTTACTCCTTTCGATAGAACTATCGTTAATATTTACTTTGGTTTTTTTAAATCTTGTTGAACTTCCCACTGTGTACAGTAACCTAATTTTCAGTGTTCAAAAATGTAGAATTAACAATTAGACTTTTAACCTGTTAGCCAGAGTAGAAAAGTGGAGAAGAATTTAAGTCTTAAAAAAAAAGTCCAATTGAGTCTTCTCAGTTAGCTCTTAGCTATATTAGATTGTTCTGATGTGTTGTTATATCACTATTTTAATTAACAGAACACCCAATAAACATAAAACCAGTCTTAAATGATATGCTAGTCTCGAGACTACATATCAATTTCAATAAATTGGTAGACTACATTTCTACATGCTTGATACAATAGTGAATTTCTCCTGCCATTTAAGGTTGTGTATGAAGACAATTTAATTAGGCTGATCTTTTAAGTAAAAAAAATTAGAAGTTTACCAATTTTTTGATGCTTTTTAAAAAAATATGTTACACTCAAAAATGGCTTAAAAAACCAAGGATCTTGATAACTAATCGAAAATGAGATTTAAGGTTTTCTTTTCAAGATGGCGAAAAATTATGCTATTGAATTTTAAGAAGAGATTGTGCAGTACCTATTGTTCCTAAGGATTTTAGGCCTTGTCAATTCAGGCAGCACATGTTAAAAATACAGAGTTACACAGGAAACTGGACAGAGTCAAAAATGTGATGTGCCACTCTCACAATGGTTTGCGTTACACGGGCGGAGACTCAACCGTTACTTGATATTTAATGGATTTTTCTGTTAGTCGTACAACCTTCATGCTATTTAAATGAAGGAGTGAGTTTGAGTGCCTAATGAAAATATTCCAAATTCTGACAACATTGCTTATGCTTTCTACACACTAAACAAAGTCCTGTCTCATGAGGTGCTCTCTGCAGCACAGCAGCTTTGCAATCTTGATCTTGTTTGTTATCAAAACTTAAACTATTTTAACAGAACTAGAACTACTTCATATGTAACGTTCTCGGAAGAGTCTCTCTAGGAGTAATTTGAAAAGTGATCCATTTATTGCCCATTGTGTAATCTTTTAACGAATTTAACAACTGGAAAAGCGCTCACTACTAATTTTTAATCAATTGTTAATCCACGTGAAGTTACTCCATAAGAAAATTTAACAGAATAAACCAATGCACTTAAAATTGTAAATTTAAATAACTTCAGATAGGAATTCAGTGGAGTTATGGGATCACGCTGCTTAATACAACTGCATAAAGACTTAAGAAATTGGTCTATAGCAGAGATGCAACACAGACTAGTGAAATCTGAAGACATTTATTGCAGTTACTCAACTTTCCGTTTTGCCACCATGTGATTCAGTTAAACACTAAATACCCTAAAATAATGTTATAGCTATCTTTGATGTTCCAATGACAATTATGAAAAATAACTAAATGTTAATGTCATTTTTAATCTACTTCAAACTTTCAATTTTGTATTCAATTCTCATTTTTTTTCTTTAACATGTAGAATTATTAATCAACTGCAACTAGAAGAAGCAAGCATTCAAGGAAAGTTTGAAGAGATTAATATGGTTTAAAGGAGGCCTTGACACATTTTACCAGATATAGTCAGAGGAAGCGTCTTAATTCTTTTAGTTTTATTTTCATCAATAGTGTATCTACAGACAACTGTGGATTTTTCACCTTTTTAGGTAAATAGTTATTGAACAATAACTGGTTTTTAAAAATCCCAGTATACCTTATATTCTATATACGTGTGAAGAAATGCTATACATAAATAAAAACAATGCAATGGATGTGTTCATAAACGGATATAATGAGAATGGACCATCTTATTCTGGCACATAATGTATCAAAAACTTGATCATGGTACCACGGCTTTCAGCTTTTACTCTTAAATTATTACGGTTGCATAGTAACATGCATTTATAGATTTTTCAAGTTCGGTACAGACCATCAGCAAAATAACTTATAAATGTTCTGATAACATCTTTTAGATAGATCCTGAAGATTGGAATACAGTTGTTATTCGAATGGCGACAGCCAACTTGAAATCCAGTCAGTTTCAAAAAATGAGTGAAACGTAGTTTCAGGCACTGGCTTCTGCCAATTTTTGTGGTTTTATAATCACATTTTCCTTTCTTTAAAAGAATGTGAAAGACATACAAAGAGGGGGGAGGATGAGGAAATGACTATACAGGGGAAAGAGTGAAACAGATTATACAGGGACTCTCATATACCTAAAGTAAACTGTAAACAGAACTATTTCTCCTCCAGTCTTTCACCTACATTAATCATAGAAGCTTTTGTAAGAACCGATTAAAGAAATTACAGACAGAAGTATTGGGATTTGTAAGTTGGCTATGTCCATTTGAATTTTTTGACAGCTCTCCAATGAGCCAGCATACTATTGGGGGACATTGGGAGCAGGAGGGTTCCTTTTTTTTTTTTTAAACTAAAGCAACATTCAATATTAGCATCAAACCCATTCAATGTATGTCAGTGTTTTGAGAATTACTGAAAGAAGAAATACTAAATTAAAAAACCCCAAAATATTCCTTACCTCCATGTCTGGTTTGTATTTATCTTCAAATACTGCCATTGCTGCCAATGATCCAGAACCTACGATAATAAAGTGAAGACATTTATTTCAATTTTGACGTAGCTGTAACATAACTGCTGAATTTCTGTAGAGTATTTTTAGAAGAAAACAAGAGTGTCAATAAAACTGCAACACACCACAAACCTGACTTAAGCTCATTAAAATGCTGACCCTTATTTTGCCACGTACCATTTAAATGTCTGTTCTCGTGACAGGTGACACTTACTTGAGTCCCAAATTTACCTCTAGTCCATACAGACTTGGTGTGGTCCTATTTTTATTAGTGTAAATTATTTACAGTAAAATGCTGAAGTATGAAAACAAGGTTATAGAAAGTGAGTTAAATGAATGCCAGAGTGTATATTGTCTGTCCCACTCCTGTGCCTGGCCAGGTTGCAGGGTGTAACACTAAATACCAAGACACTTAGAAAGAAGAGATTGTTTTAACGAGCTGCCCTGGGATAGTCACTTTGACACATGGAGACAAGTGTACCAGCAACGGCAATAGCTGCTGCCACCAGGTTATTTTCCTCATTTACTTTCTTCAGTTTATTAGGCAGCATTGATTTTGAGCCATTATTTTTACTTTGTACTTTGAAGAGTAACAGGAAATAGACAAAATGACAAATACGGAGCCAAGAATTTAATACCACATCTCGGATCCAGTCAAAGATTGCAACAGAACCCCGCTTTTCCTGAAGCCATGTAATTGCAGGCTGTACCCATAAATATGCACTTCCTACACATGGACAAAAAGCAGCTCAGCACGATTTGAAATTTTAGACTTGCTTTGTTCAGAGAAGAGCGGCTCTTTAGGAAGACATCATCTTGTCTGTACATGGCCCTGACAATATTTCAGGACGCTCTACTTTTGGAGAGTGAATAAAGTTATCTACAATTTTTTACTCCAATTAAAGATTTTTTTGGCATTTATTACTTTTTAAAGTGTTTTGCATAGCACTCTCTGTTTAGCTGGGTCACACCGAAAGCTGTATTTTCTATTTAAAATGATTTGTGTACATCGCTTGACCAGCTCAATGGTTTAGCAAAAGAAAAAGACAGCGATTAAACAGTTTCAAATGAGGTGTCCTGCTGATTTTATCCAGTCTGCTGAATGTATAATGAAAAAGGAGAAGCTGACAGTGACACTGTTGAGGAAATACAGACTACCTTATTTGAACCATTTAAGGAGGTCCAATTATAGATCAAATTTAAAGGGTAGAAACAGCAGATTTACAGACACAAATCAATGAACATGGTAATCCCAATGAATATGACAGATATTCCTGTTACAGAATATTGCTGTGGTTGAGGATCATTACCTTTACAGTACCAAATACATCACATCTAAAAACAGTAGGATGCTCCACGTGTGTACTTGTATGACAAGCAATGACTATTCATTTAGGCCTTGCAGCAATATGGGATTCCATTTTTTAACAGTTAAAACTGGAAACTAAAAGAATTTGAGGGACTGGCAGCAGAAGAACCACATAAACAGATGTTGTCAACAGACAAAACACCAAACAAAAGAAATTTCACTGATTCTCTAACCAAGGGAAAAATCACTTGTGTTCTGGAATAGATATGGGACCCTGTGTATAAATGAAGATGCAAAAACAAAGCTAGTCTAAGTGAAATTATATGGAAAAGCAATTCTAACTAGAGAGTTAAAGAGCCACATGGGGGATGGATCCCAAAACTATAGGTGCCTCCTTAATTCAGGTAAGGCCCTCTGCAAGCAGGATGGGAAGCCTACTGAAAATACTAGAAACCAGTATTTTAGAACTGCTTATACTAGGATCTAGGTGTCTTTCACATGATTAACAGTACGACTGCACAAAATATAAAGTTTCCAGAATATAAGTGTAAAAGTAATTATTTCAAAGACAAGATTATTGTTCTTAAGTAATAACCACATAAGAGAAAAAATTATATTTCTTCATTTTCTAAACCTTCTGTTAATGCTCTCCCATTTTATATACACCTTTCTTTTGTACACACACTTCTTATGTACACCAGTGGATGCTCTTAGAGAAGAGGATAGATAGCTTTCCCAACCATCACACTTATTCTACATAGCACTTGTGTTGTTCTCTCTTCAATTAGAATGGTTTTTCCTTATGAGCAATAATCTCAAACAAAGCACAAATGGAATAGATGTAGTCTTCCACTCCACCAGTTGCTTGGTGAAAAGAGATCCCAAGGACAAAATCCTAAGTGAGTTTTTAAGTCCAAAAGGTTCAGAATGCCAGGACAAGAACAACGCAAACTTTTAAAGAAAGGAAAGTCTCCAGTGTATAAAAAACGTATATAACATAATAAAACAATGCACAATTTAAATATGCCTTAGAGTTGCCCCTTATTTATACTGGTCAAGATAAAAAATAAGTATTAGATTTGAAATTCAAATTAAATAATGAATTTAGTTTATCCCACACATAAGGAAGCTTTCAAAGAGGTGCTGAAAGCCTGTTAAATTCTGAGAGCTGTATTTTTATATTAGTTAAGCTACATACATCCACAAACAAAGGAGGTCTATGAAGGTGCTAACAAAACTAATAAAAATACAAAACAGAGCTTGGAGCAGGAGTGCAATGTTTCTCTACAAATTCTGAATTGTACGTCTTGAGTTTGTAAATCCTGAGTATGTGTTTTATATTTACAGTACAGCTTTATTGCCTCACATTTAAAGAACAGTGCCCTGACAGGAGGCTTACTGCACAGCCCAACATTCTGTTCAGGAACAGAGTTCAAGCCTTCTGAGGATGCGTGGATTTTTGAACGATGGAGCTCAACAGGGACTTTGGGTAACATTTGAAATTTATAAATTGTATTTTTATGCTTATACTTGCAACCCAAGAATATGGATGCATTTTTAGAAGAGTAAGTAAATACATTTTATTATTCTGCATTCCTCTAATAATCCAAATAATCCACTACTTGACAACACTGATGTGAGTTACTTTGGAGAGTGAGCTTGATCCATTCACACTAAAATGTATATCAATTGAAACCGTTTGGCAAAAACGGCTTAAATTCTTGTGTACAAGATGATGAATTCAGCCATTACATGAGATGTTTGGCTGTGTATACAGCTGCAGACCTGGCAGAACGCCAGCTATGGACAGTTGCTTCCAAGTACAGCTGTAGAACTTCACTATCAAACACCAACTTCCCAGTGGCTGTCAAATGTATGATCCAAACAAATCCACAATGTTCCAGGTATTTTGGATGCCTTGGGAAAGTTATATATTATGACTGGCAAGCAGGCAGTAAAAATCCATGGAACTAAGTGAAAGCTGGACATCCGATTTTTCTCATTGCAATACCCATTGAAATCACAGAAAAACCAAGGTCCTAAGGGACTGTGGGTAGCCTATTTGTATGTGGGAAGCAAAACTGTTCTCTTATTTATGTATTCTATATCCACCAAACATTAATTTCTAACAAGCATGCAGAAAGAAGTTAAATATTTTCTAACACTAATGCTTGAAGAGATGTAAAAATCCTAACACTGCAAAATATAATCCATTACTGTCTATTAGTTAGGGAAAGAAACACAATTACTAGAAAAGAGACCAGGTAGGAGAAATAATATCATTAGTGGACCAATTTCTGACAAAATAAAAGATATTACCTCACCCGCCTTGTCTCTCTCATATCCTGGAAGCAACAGGGCTACAACAACACTGCAAATTACTAGAAATTCTGATGAGAACTTTAAACAGGGGTCAAATTGGGCCAGTTCATAGCAACAGAGTGAACCAGTGTGCTTCTCTGGTGGCTGCCCCTGGTGCTTGAGATTCTAAGCTTTAATTTTTAAAAGTTTCTAGCCCTCATATTTGAAAAATAACCTTCAAATGTGAAACAAATGTAACTGGCATAGTGATGTCTGCAAGTACCCTTAAACAATAGCTCTAACAGAGATGGGAACGGCACCTATTCAGCTCAATGTAATATTAATGCTACAGACTATTGATCTTATCTTTAAACTAGGTTAACCACTGATTAAAGTATGCAATTACGAGACAATCATATTATAAACATCAGAACAATCTACTGGTAAGTGGCATTTCACTTTGGCATCGGAAGAGGGCAGGCCAGGGATGTAAAGGAAAACACCTCTCATTTTCTCTCCAATAAAACCGCGGTCTTTAAAGAATTAGAGACAGATTTTTCAAAAATTTTCAACACCCAGGAGCTGTCACTGGGGAAAGTTGTAAGCTGCTGGCAGATGACTACTTTTAAAAGACTGCCTACTTCAAGCAGGTGCTCAAATGGCAGCTGCGATGGGGTGTCCACCCCACACTTGCCCTGAAGGGGTTAATGGAGGCCAGATGGGCCAATTAACCTATTAGGCTGAAGGCTGAGAAGAGAGCCCTAATTAGGGGAAGCTCACCTGTGTGGGAACCGGTGGGGTTTCTATAAAGCCAGGTAGGTAATCTGCAATCACTCCCTGGGAGAAGGGAGATATGTTTGGAGGCTAGAGAGACAAGTAGCCCATGGTTCTCCCTGGGACGAGGGAGTAGAAAGGCTGGCAAACCCCCTGGGGGGGATGCTGGTGTGGGAAGCAGCCCAGAGAGTAAGCAGCAAGGTTGGGGACTGAACAGACCTTGGCTGCATCTTCTAGGGTCCCTGGGTTGGAACCAAGAGTAGCAGGTAGGCCCAGGTTCCCCTACCCAGCACTGGGGAAGTGGCACCGGCAGGGCAGTGACGGGAAGCCTGGGTCACTGTGTAAGTGACAGAGGCTGTGAAGGACTAAACCCCGGAAGGGAAAACGGACAGGGACCTGGACATAAGGCTGAGTCATGAAGAGGCAGCAGCAGCTTGTGAAGCGTGAGGGGGCTGCAGACCAGAAGAGAGAGACTGAGTAATGGTGTGCAACTGCGGGAAGGGGCATCAGCTTCACAGAGCTAATCTGCAAATGGCCAAGAGGAGGAGCCATCCATGCGGTGAGTGGAATGCCCCATCACAGGAGTCATTGGACACAACTTCTTATGACAATCTGGCCATAAAAACTAAAAGGACTAGGGGCAAATTTCTAAATACACACTTAACACAATGGCACAAAGGGAAAACCAGCATCAGTTATATGTTTGCCAACTGTAACAGCAACTTGGATATGTGGAATTCATCTGGAAAGGTGCTCCAACTTTATATAGATAGCATCCGATATAAAACACCAGCAGTTGAGATTCAACCTCACTGATTAATCAAAAGCATAGCTGTTCAATTATAATAATATCTCAAAGCCACTGAAAGGATTAATAAAGCACTGTCATACTTGGTAATTCAATGAATTGTTTATTTAATCTCTAACTAATCTCACAGTCAACATAATAATCATATTACATATTTGCTTTAGGTATGTTTAACAGCATCTCTCTTTCCTCAGCTCAACACAGACACAAACACCTCTTCTTAAAAGTGATTTGAAAGCTGCATAATTACCATGCTTAATTAATAAAACAATCTTCTAATGAAGAGCAAGTTTTTCAAAAGTGCATTGTCTGATCCATTTTAAAGACCCACACACTTCCAGATATGTAGACATTGGAAGCACAGCTTCAGTCAGAAAGCTTCATTATATTAAACTAGTTTTTATCTCTATGATCAATTTAAGAACTGTAAAAACTCAGTAAACATCAAAAAATACAAGAGTATAGCACTTCCAATGATCTGTCAGCCCTAAAACACAGTTAACCTTGCACATGTTTTCTGTAAGCATCATTTTAGGAAGATGCTTCTTAAAGAATTAGTAATTAACCTAACAACTAAACAAGTAACACTGTAAATTGCTAGACATGTTGAAACATACAAATAAAATTTTAAACTAAGATTTGAGCGGTTAAAATCTATACTAAAAGTTTTTTATTCTGGTAATTAATATGGACATGTGACCTAACATTTGCGGTCAAAACAGATTAATTTTTAAAACTGCTTTACGGAATCTGGCATTCCATTAGAATCTGCCACTAGGTTAAGAAATAACAATAAGTGTATGGACTCTGTTGTAATGGAATTTTATGTTAGAATCACACTGTCCTTTACATAACTTAGGAGTTTTCAAATTGTCTTAGCAGTTAACTTTCATTTTAAAATTTTAGTATTTGCACTAAAAAAATCCAGATGTTGTAAGTGATTTCCCCAACCCCTCCCGTTTCATAATTAATTGCAATGGCTTTTTAAAATCCGCTTACTGGATTTTTTTTAGCAGAACTTTCACTGCAGAGAACTTCCTAGTGCTTAACAGCAGTCCATTTTCAGCTCCCAAGGACCTGTTTGCTACCTCAGTCTGCCACTCTGGAGGAGGTATTCAGCGTTGAGAGAGTAACATTTAGAACTTTCTAATCCATCAGTGTCAGGGCTCACTGACAAGGCACTTATTCACACACACTCATTGTTATTCAATTTGCTGCTCATTCTAGGTAAAAATTCAGTGCTCTCCACAGCCCCATCGATTGGCATCATTTTTCAATCTGGTTCCTGGCTCAGCGGCCTAGTCTCTCAGTGGTACTGCTTGCTCCGCAGGCCGGCATTGCCAATGCATGAAGAGCTGATTTATGAATATAAAACAATGTTGGTACCAAGGGACTAAGTTCAGCCACTAGAGACCACTGGAATACATCTTACTGCTTCCGAAAGCTGAACTACAGACTTCAAGCAGTTTAATTTTATGCATGTATTTCATTATAAGTCTTGGCTAGAAGCTTTCCTAGACAAGCCAAGCAATCAGACAATCTTGCATCGTTTGCTGAAATCCAAATTTGTCCTTTGTCAGCATAAACAGTTTAATTTGCTGCTTTCACTCCTGAGTAAGCACTGAGTTTCTTTTAAACCCTTTGCAAAGGAAGATACTCTGTATTCATCCACAAAAGTACTTTCACCACTCACTACAGAAAAATCCATTTAGCCCTTATATAAAACGTACCAGTTAATTTGTACTAATTTGTCATTTGAAAACATTCTTTGGCGTTAAGTGTGACAACTTATGTTTTTTTTTTTAAATTAGGAGTTAAATAAACAACAACAAAAAAACCCTTAAGTTCCAGATGCCTCTGTAAAGAGAAGAGTATAGCCATCTCCATTACAAATACTATGCACTTCTGACTGAACCAACCCCTATAAAATGGAACCGATTTGTAAACTATACAATGTGCGTACCTGTTCTAGGTACTGAGCAACCAGCTGAAGCAGCGTAAACTTGGTTTCAAACACAAAGCATACGAAGACAGATTCATACTGTGCCATTTTTTAAATACTGATAACTCTTTGGTTTGTAATGAGGTATCAAAGTTCCAGCCCGTTACTCCAGCTTAGCCCCCATCAGCCATATAATTACCACTACTCTTGACTTTCTCTCTCTCTCCTGCTTAAAGGCAGCCCAGCCCAAACCAATCAAATCTACCATTTCCTGCCAAAAACCTTGTATCCCACCACCACTTCTTTCTGCAGGTCACAACAGCACCGCAATCCCTAGATGTTATTTAAACATTGCTACTATACAAGCTTTAACCAAATTTATTTTAATTAAGCATGGAACCTGTCTGCACAATGTGGACTGGACAGGGGGTAGAAACCGCACATCTGGTGCTCAGTATGGCAGGATACAGGATGTTCTTTGGATTACTTTTTGCTTATGCTTTTAAATAAACAAAAGATCGGGTACATCAGAAAATGAAACAAGTTTAAGCAAAAGAGAACTAAAATGGCTAGAACAGTATGTACATCTTGTATGAACTGCTCCTGCTAGTTTATTTTCTTTAGTCAGAATCTGTGACCCGTCTAGAGAAGTATCAGACTTTAATGCTTTTTAAAGCAAAAGTTCCAAAAGAAATCATATAGATAAAAGCAGATTGTATTCCTACACCACTGGTTCACTAATCAATCACTACCTATTTGCATTATGAAGTAATTTATGGTTTTATATTTGGTAATGTATTGGTTTTAGAGCACATTATAAAATACAAAACCAAATTAATATTAATATTTTAATTCTATCAAGAGCTAGAGTAGATCATGACATCACATATAATACAACTGTTTCATTAATTTTATCTGCTAAGTAAACAATTTACCAGTTTCTAAGGTAATGGCACCATCTATTGGTCTAATACCATCTTAGCAGAATATCTGTAAATTAATCAGAATTCACATTACAAACCGCACAATCCTGTTAATTTACTGTTTTACTTTAACAACCTAAAAGGCATTTAAAACCCTAATTGCGAAAGGATGTGTGTTATAAATAGGGATGTGTTAGATGTTAGGTTTTTTTTAAATGCATTCTCTTTGTTTAATATATTAAATCAGTTCTTAAAGGCCATAGTCTTTCAAGCAATTACCTTGTAAATGGATGTGTATATATCTCAGGCACTAATGAGAAACCATTCTCAGTAATGTTTGAGAGAGGCATCAGAAGGAAAGCTTTCGTAAGTTGCCTAAAATCAGCTTATATAAAGGAGTTTAGAATGTATCTAGTTTTCACTCACATGGAAGAAAAACAAAATTAAAATTACACAAAAGTAATAATGAATTGTAGTGTTCTCACGATCACATTGAGAAGAATTTGGAGACACAAAGACACACTCTGCAGACACCAGAAATGTTTTTATAATCCAGTCAATAAAAGACATTCTTCTACCTGTGTTCTTCAGTTCTAACAAATTAAGTAGAATGCTACAACGCCAATAAAAAAAGCCCTATTATTTCTGCGAATTCAGCAGAGAATAGCATGGGGGAGAGGAAAGAGGATGGCATGAGGGTCAAATGGATTGGTAAAGAGGACCTCAATTAACCACAATCCCTAGTAAACATCCATTTTATTAGCCCATCTATTCACTAACGTGGCATTCTGCAGAATGGGCAAATTATAATTGAGAAACTGATGGATGCATATTAGGTGGTAGAGGGAGAGGCACGTTTTGGGGTAAATATCCTAAAGTGTTATGTATCAGAGGGGTAGCCATGTTAGTCTGAATCTGTAAAAAGCAACAGAGGGTCCTGTGGCACCTGTAAGACTAACAGAAGTATTGGGAGCATAAGCTTTCGTGGGTAAGAACCTCACTTCTTCAGATGCAAGACGTTATAGTGTTATAACACCTCATCCTGGACAGGGCTACCACCCCAGACCTCCAGGGAAATATCAGTGATCCATTGATTTGGTTGTCCGTGTTTTAGAGAAGCAGACTCTTTTGGCCATTGAGGTCTGAGTCCGCAGCAACAAAAAAGTCATCCCGTTTCCAGACACAGTTGTTGTGGAAGCCAATTTTAAGATATTCTAGCTAGATGGACGTTTTTACTGAAAAGGTCCTTTAAAACTTTGAAGAATATGCCATAGAGTATATGACTGATCTGAGGAGTCTGACAAGAAAAGCCTGTGTAGAGGGCAATGAGTAACCTAATTTTAATTTCAGTTCAACTTTCTCCATTTGAAACTATTTTAGAATGACAGTAACCATACTAGAGATAAGGACAAATTTAAATACTGTAAATCGGGGTGTCAAACTCCTGGCCGGCAGGACAGATCCAGCCCACTCGATATATTTATGTGGCCTTGCACATTACATTCAGATTCTGCAGAACCTACACTTTCATTTAAAAGAAAAGCCCTCAACCTCCAAAATAAGGCCAAGAATCAAACGATGCAAAGATTGACTTCCTGAGTCTGCAGACAACCTGAAATAATGGCTCTAGCAATGTCAACATCCCCAGCCACATTAATTTCAGATGAGTATTAACTATATAGCCCAATCATGACACTGTACAAATAATTTGCATTTCATTACATATTTAAATTGCAGTCTGATAGACAATAAGGATGAAAACTTTTAGTTACTGGCTAGAAGCCATATTTTCTATATTTGAACTTTGTGCAAACCTCCTATTAACATTACTCGGTGTATGGTGTGGGTGCAGGGGACTAAGTAGTCCTAAATTTATTCCACAGACCATAATTCAAAATAGAATTCAGCACTTCCCAAAGAATGAGTTTGACACTCCTGCTATAAATGCTCACTTAGGTGAAAGAATGGGTGAAATGCTGAGATTTCTGTGGCTTTACCTTCAACTATATTTCCATGCTATTTTCCTTCCTGTAACAAAACTACAAAGGTTATAGCCATTACAGCTCACCTGCTAGTACCAGAGCTTGTTAAATACTACAGGATTCTGAACACAGGGGTCCTCTGGACATGTCTGAATAATTAAAAAATTGATCACTATACCTAGAGATAAAAATCTTATCTGGATGACGTGGATAGACATCTCAAGGCTTTCTTGAGGGGGCATAATGTTTATTCTGTAAGTTAGTATTCCCAGATTGTCAAATACCTTAGTTTCCAGATAAGTGTTTCTTTAACAATCATTCTAGTCATATTAAAAACTTGTAGAGGATAAATTGGCAAGTTCACACTCTGTTCCATTTTTATAGATTCATAGATTCATAGATTCTAGGACTGGAAGGGACCTCGAGAGGTCATCGAGTCCAGTCCCCTGCCCGCATGGCAGGACCAAATACTGTCTAGACCATCCCTGATAGACATTTATCTAACCTACTCTTAAATATCTCCAGAGATGGAGATTCCACAACCTCCCTAGGCAATTTATTCCAGTGTTTAACCACCCTGACAGTTAGGAACTTTTTCCTACTGTCCAACCTAAACCTCCCTTGCTGCAGTTTAAGCCCATTGCTTCTTGTTCTATCCTCAGAGGCTAAGGTGAACAAGTTTTCTCCCTCCTCCTTATGACACCCTTTTAGATACCTGAAAACTGCTATCATGTCCCCTCTCGGTCTTCTCTTTTCCAAACTAAACAAACCCAATTCTTTCAGCCTTCCTTCATAGGTCATGTTCTCAAGACCTTTAATCATTCTTGTTGCTCTTCTCTGGACCCTTTCCAATTTCTCCACATCTTTCTTGAAATGCGGTGCCCAGAACTGGACACAATACTCCAGCTGAGGCCTAACCAGAGCAGAGTAGAGCGGAAGAATGACTTCTCGTGTCTTGCTCACAACACACCTGTTAATACATCCCAGAATCACGTTTGCTTTTTTTGCAACAGCATCACACTGTTGACTCATATTTAGCTTGTGGTCCACTATAACCCCTAGATCCCTTTCTGCCGTACTCCTTCCTAGACAGTCTCTTCCCATTCTGTATGTGTGAAACTGATTTTTTCTTCCTAAGTGGAGCACTTTGCATTTGTCTTTGTTAAACTTCATCCTGTTTAACTCAGACCATTTCTCCAATTTGTCCAGATCATTTTGAATTATGACCCTGTCCTCCAAAGCAGTTGCAATCCCTCCCAGTTTGGTATCATCCGCAAACTTAATAATTGTACTTTCTATACCAATATCTAAGTCGTTAATGAAGATATTGAACAGAGCCGGTCCCAAAACAGACCCCTG
Organism: Terrapene triunguis; assembly: GCF_002925995.2. Lineage (NCBI taxonomy): Eukaryota > Metazoa > Chordata > Testudines > Emydidae > Terrapene > Terrapene triunguis. Next base: position 16,416,458 of record NW_020664589.1, read on the forward strand.
CGGAACCCCACTCGTTATGCCTTTCCAGCAGGATTGGGAACCATTAATAACAACTCTCTGAGTACGGTTATCCAGCCAGTTATGCACCCACCTTATAGTAGCCCCATCTAAATTGTATTTGCCTAGTTTGTCGATAAGAATATCATTTTACCAATGCTCCTGCAAGAAGCATCACCAAGCCAAGAGCTGGAGATAAGCATTCATTTACAACTTGGAGGCTAAGTCTGCCTAACAAAGAAGAGTTAATTAATAGCGAATTAAGAGAACACTATCTACAAGGAATCTATTGAATAAGTTTTAAAATGATTCCTCTGATTAGCCAGGATGCAGTAACTGGAGTGGGGATATCAAGTAATCACAGTAATTTAAAATGACCAAAAAAGTGACCATAGATGAGCACTCAGTATAGAAATGGTAATTGAGGGTCAATTTCTACTACCATGGCAGAATACACTTTGCTTGCATTATTTGATTATATAATCCAGGTGGCCTGAGTGCAAATCAGTAACTTTTATCAAGTAGCCCACACCCAAACTCACCTTTAAAAGAACATAAAGTTCAAATATATCTTCAATAGTCACACGTGTTATGTGGGGAAATAAAGATAACTGACTATACAGGGGAAATAATGGGGAAATAAAGCACTAGCAACTACACCAATAAACTAATTGAAAAATAGAGTTCTTCTCTCATCTGTTTCAGATGCAGCAATCTGAAGGATTGTAACAGTACAGAATTTCCAGGCATACGGGTGAATTTTAAGTTGACAGTGTCCCTTTAACATGGCTAGAAGAGATAACAGGTTCCTGAGTGATATGCTCCATTTTAATCTTCTCAGATGAAAATGGTATCTCTTCCATATTAACTATGAGTGCTTGAAGTCACTGTCTAACTTTATGGAAGTCATGTATGGCCCTCACATCACTACCAACTGGCTGGTACAATCCTTTTTGGGCAAAAGTTTGGTTGCCCTTATTAGCATCTGAAAAGCCCAAATCTTGCCCTCAGATTACTTTCCTGAATAATGGAATTATGAAGAATTTTGCTTTAGCTTCTCTAATACTAAATAGTCATTTGTTGTAATTCCTACTATTTTAACAGTGGAGTGTAACTCAATATCTGTGAATGCCCTAAGTTCCCAAGTTGAATTGGAACATTCCATAGATGGCAGCATTTTTCACAAGTCTTTAGATTTTGAAGCATCACAGAATTCAAACTTGGATAGCCGAGGAAGTTTTCATTTTACTTGACTGTTCAAGCATTTGTCTTCAGAGAAAGAGGTTAAATCAAAATAAGCAATATTAAATATGAGAAAAAAAAAGTATTCCTCCAAGTTCTTTTTAAAATATTCAGTTTTAGTTCAGACAAAGGCAAACCTGAACTGTTACGGCAGAAGAGCTATGCTTAGACATGAAGTGCAAACACTGGTTAAGAGAGAGAATGACAAGCTCCTCAGAACAGAGTCAATGAACAAAAGTTAGAGCAGAATATAGATTCTGTATTCTGTGGTAACACAGTGACCTCCTAGGATACTCACTGGAGACATTTATATTTTGTTCAGCAACTGTATTTAAGGAGGTCTGAAAGTTAGAAGATGATACACTCAAGTTCCTTTTTATGGTTTGCACTGATGCTTTTTGCTAGTGAGCAAAACTGAGGAGTTGCAAGGGTAATAACCTCTGCACTTGCCTCCTACCTCTAGAACGGAGAGTCAAAGAATGGGACCAGTATTTTTTCTTTTTAAAAGAAAGACGGGCACAATTCAGCCAAGGTGCACAGTTCTGCAGCTGCAAAGACAACAGAGGATATCTAAGGGTATGTCTACGCTGCAATTCAACACCCATGGCTAACCCGTGTCTGCTGACATAGGCGCATGCGGCTTAGGCTATGGGGCTGTTTAACTGCAGTGTAGATATTCAGGCTTGGGCTGGAGCCCAGGCTCTGGGACTCCATGGGGAGGGGAGGGGGGCAAAGGAGGGGGGAGGGAGCGGGTCCCAGAGCCCAGGCCCAAAACCACAATGAAATAGCCCTGTAGCCTTAGTCAGCTGACACAGGCCAGCCCTGGGTGTTTATCTGCAGCGTAGACATACCCTAAAAGCTAGGAGGATGTGCTCTAATGGCAAGAGCTGTCGATAGGTGGCCCAGATTTCCCTGGATTCCAATCATATCTGAGCAACTGCCTCACTGCGTAATGGTAGGAAATTCATTTGACTCCACCGTGGTACCCCCCCCCCCCCCCGCAATAAAACAAAACAGCTGTAAAACAGAAAAAGCAACAACTTCTCTGATAACCAGGTGCTGTAACCAAGCAGGGCTTTTCTAGGCTTTGTAAAAAAGGATACAAGGACTGGATGGCAAAATGCCTATAAAATAAATACTTTGCTATACACCCCTTGAACTTTACTTCTGTTTGGTCTCCAAGATGCAATGGTACTTAATTCTTAAAACTCAGGACACAAAATTGTTATTTTATAGTTCCCATTTTCAGCGTTACATTCCTTAGTTCAAAATGAAATGAAATAGATAGAGGGTTTCTGACTTTCAATTTTTTTTCTTGGTATACTTCTCCCTCCCTCTAAAGCCATGGATTCTTGAGGGTGATCTTTCAGGTCTACAGGCCCCTCGAACATTCTGAGCACACAGGCGCTGTCACTGGGTGTGCACTGGCCATTTAAGGCAGACTGAAGATGAAGCATGACCCAATCCTGGCTCAGTGTGGAACATGGGCCTTCTGGGAGATCTAGTCTCCAGAGGGATCCTGGGAATTGTAGAGTATTGAAATGCATGCTTTCTACCGAGAGAGATGGGGAAGCAGTCCAGGAGAGGGTATGGACAAGGGCTGGAACAGGCCTGGGAGCAGAGAGAGGAGTTCTGGGAAGGGGTAAAGCCTGAGAAGGAGAAAGCATGAGGCCTGCTGCTGGCACCTGTTTAGGGACCCACACTGGGGCTTCCAGCAAGGGTGGGAAGAAGTGCCCTGCTTCATTCTCTGTTATCAACGGGGTGAGAGTTGTGGTCCTGGGAAGGAACTGCTTAGACTGGGGAGGATCAAGAGACTGGTAATCTTTTGACAATGGGGTAGAAGACAGAGCTTGGAGAGGGCCAAAGAATGGCATTATATTTTGTTTGGACTTTTCTGGCTGCCCTAGAACAGGGGCTCTCAAACTGGGGGTTGTGACCCCTCAGGGGATCGCAAGGTTATTAAGTGCGGGTTATGAGCCGTCAGCCTCCACCCCCAAACTCTGCTCCATCTCCAGCATTTGTAATTGTGTTAAATATAAAAAACGTGTTTTTAATTTATGGGGGGGGGGGGGGGGTCACACTCAGAGACTTGCTGTGTGAAAGAGGTCACCAGTACAAAAGCTTGAGAACCAGTGCCCAAGAAGGAGAGAACATTTGCTTCGTCAGAGGGCTACGTTACAAGAAACCCCCACGCTCACCAGCCTATCCACCAAAACCTCGAATCTCTGCACCAGCCAAAGGGAGACTACTGACTCGTAAAGGAAAATGGAAGCCTGGATGATGGGATGCCAGACTAGGTAAGTGATCTTATTAGAGCCCAGCAAATCTGCGGATATCCGCTTTATATCCATAGCTGTGGATATCTGCTGACCATGTTTGAGGATGGCGGATTGGATGCAGATACAAAGTTTGTATCCATGCAGGACTCTATTTATTATAGACACTTTCAGTGTATGTTTTATAAAAGCCTATTAAGTCTTTGCGGTCCTCGACGCTTTATAAGATTTGATATTTAAATAGATCCTGCACAAGGTAAGAGATGAGGAGCAGACAGCCAAGGAGTGAAAATCTATGGGGAAAGTGGGTTTCGAAGAGTGAGGATATTAGCTGCACACAAAGAGGGATTTTGTTCTAGGTGCAGAGGCGGCATGAAAAAATGAGAAGTTATGATGACCAGAGTGTGAGGAGATGTATGACATTTGAATAAAGTTGACTACACCAGCCTTACAGGTCATTTTCCCAATAACTAAACAGCTTAAAGTAATTATGAGGACTCATCTAAAATGCAATTAAATGTATATCATTCTCTTCAGACTACAGCGGTTGCAGAAAAATACTATAAAAGGGTGGAATATACAGCAGGATTGAAGCGTCTCAAAATGGTATCAGTTAAATGACTTGAGGTGGCAGTCTATAAGGCCAATTACTGACACCAGAACTTACAGTGAACACTAAAGGGAGGGACTGCTTGAGAATTTCTGTTCCTTACCATAGTCAGAAACTCACATTAAACAAACTTTTATCCTATCAAGACAGGCAGAAGGCTACACAGAGATCACTTCACTAACCACTGAAATGCAGCCACTTCTCTGGAGTGGAACACAATTGCTATTTTGCAGTGTAGAAACACTTCACAAAGATTTCAGACACTGAGTGAGGCATGTTTACTCCACTGAAACCACCACGGTAACAAACATGAGAAAGAATGTAGTTACCCAAGCTGGAATTTGGGCAAGACACAAGATTAGTAACCCAACTCTTACAAATAGTGCCATGGATTCTTTACTTCAAATGGCCAGTAAACAGGAAGAACAGTAGAGATTCTAGGTGTCAAGTCTGTTGAGGAATCCATGTAGCACATTATCTAACACCAGCTCTTCTACAACTCACCATATTTTTTTTGGCATGAGAATCTTCAGAAGTGTTTTTGAAATGTAAAAGGAAGGAACGGAACCATCAGTATCTTACAGAGGCTCCTTCTTAATTCTGAACTCCTGACACCACTTATGAACCACAGAATTCAAATGTGTAAGAAATACAAGCACAAGCATTTAAATTAGCAAGCAGTGTTGCAACACTCTTCTGAAGTAAAGCAACATTACTCACCCATAGTAACATAGGGCAATTTGTCAGTTGATCCATGGGGATAGATGCTGTAAAGGTGGGGTCCAGAGACATCTACTCCCCCTAAAACCAGAGCAGCACCAATGTAACCTTGATACCTGTTGAACGAAGTACAAATATGAATTTAGACATTGATAACACATGCATTCTAAAAACTAAAGTACTTTTTCATTATTATAACAGGTATTATTATGAAAAGGTTATTATATATTATTATAACAGGTTGTTTCTCCATGCATAATAATCTAAATGTATATCTTTCAAAAACATGCCAGTCCTATTAGCCAATATTAAATACAGACCCCTTATTTGGTCTAGTTAATCTGTCCTTTTTTAAATCATTATACAAAGAAAATAACTGTTTGGCTACCTATCAGGAGCACTTTGCAAATGTTAGCAATATGTGATCATTCGAATTAAGAAAAATTAACTCTAGGGTATAGAAAGGTACTGCAGTATTAAACCGCCATCGCCTGAAACTGGAGAATTAAAATGTTCAGCTGCAGGAAATGTGCTGGATCTCTCAAATGGCACACTTGTTGTGCTACAGCATTACTATCCTGTACACGCCCTTCTTTCTTTACTAGAAAGATAAGCCAAAAAGTTAACTTTTTCAGGTCTTACCTGAAGTATATTATTCCTGCATTTGAAACGGGTTTTTATTTTATTGGAAAGAGTTTTAAAATGTATGCCCTCCTCCACCTCCATTTTTAGTCTTTGGTTGGTCCAAATATCTGGATTGCTTTTAATGACTGTCACATGACAGCCCATTGGAACAGCCAAGCTGACCAACAGCCAAGCTGCCAACCTGATGACCTGACTTAACCGTAACTCATCCTGACTCCAGAGCACTTGGTTACATGGAATGGGTTTTTTTTTGTTTTTTTTCCCCCTTCTTCTATCCCAGACTTTAATTTTCTGGGAACTTTCATGATTGCTGGAAACATTTATTTTTAATCACATGCACATACTTCATTCTTTCACCTTCCACCGAGACATAATTTACTTATGCAAAACACTGTATTAAAATAACATTGGCATGGTTAAAAAAGGGATGGAGAACATGCCCTCAGTCTGTTTAGCCTGGAAAAACTGGTAATGTGGATTAAATACCCCACACACATAAAACAGTGCTTGATTCTGATGGCAAATCCATCAATTGAAACTATTTTAGGATGATTGCCCTACAATTTCAAAGTCAAACATTACATTTCCTTTGCATGTCTCCCTCCCTCCCCTTCCCCAAACAATAACCAGAAAGTCTTTGGCATACTGGCCACGTGGAAAATCTGAGGACACTAGCCTAAAGAAATATTCAATATCAAAGTGACAATGGATGTATTGATTGAATTAATTTTAAATGAAATAAAAACACGTTTTAAATTTAAATGAAGATGCTGCAGAATTCCCGGTCATTGGCAAAATGGTTCCTCATACTCTGACTCCTTGCTGCATAATTTAGATCCAGTTTACTAGGGCTGGTTGTACAGGTGTGAGGAAGGTTACAGCAAAGAGAGAAAACATTAAGATCAGGAAAGTTGTACTTCGTAAGTTTGTTTAGAAGAATGTAGCAAATGTCTGAAGTGTCAGTTGAGGGGACTGGACTATACAAGTCAAGAATAAGTTTCTATTAGTGGTACTCTTTCAGAACCAGATCATTCAAAAACTCTCTCAGCAATAGATAATGCTACTAAAAATACAAACCTCAGCTATTAGAACCTTAAGTAATTCAGCAGCTAATTGTATCCTATGGTGTGTGTAAATACCTAATCTACCTTTGTATCTCTTTGCAAAGCTATACTTGAGAGGACAAAGTTGTAGGGGGAAATGGGAAATCCTAATGGTTTTGACGGACTTTGTATTTTCCTCTCCATCATCCCGCCTCTATTTCACTGTTTGGCTGGGATAAGTGATCCAAACAAATTGAGGGAACGTTGGACTAGCAGTAAAGGAGGGTCTAGTATTTTTGTTTGTTTTTCCAGTTTTGCCACTGCCTCTGACCTTGGATCAAGTTATTCAACTTCTGTCTTATTTTCCCCATATTTAAAATGGATACAACACTTAGCTACACTGTACCTCATAGATGGAGGATGTTTAAATAGTGCTTGTAAAAATCTAAAAGCACAGTCTTGTGTCAAAGGACCCATGGGTGAAGCGCGCTTCTGAGGTGTCGTAGTATTACTGACTGCATAAAATTGTTGTATTAAATTGTCATCACTTCGTTTCAGTCCTCTGATATCAGACTGCGCTTTTAAATTCACCACATATAGTGCACAAAATGGAAAGATAACTCATTGTTTCTTTGCTTCTGTCTGACAAAGCAAAATGAACAAAAGTGCATGGCAGTTTTATGATAAAATATTTATATACTTTCTGACTTCAGGTCAGTGTCTGCAAGGAATTTGCAGTACTGTTAATATCTCTGTAAAAAACACAGAATAAGAGAACACTGATATTCACTTAAAGATCAAAACTACAGAAAGCTGCCCAGCTGCCCTTGAGTTAAAAGTAAAATTTCCAGCTTTAGTAAAATTCACAATCTGATAGCATTGGCTTCACTTTTTAGCTGGTTATAAATCTGAAAGTAAATAGTGAAAATACACTTAGGTAACTCTGCCTTGGCTACAAAGGCTGTAAAATGTATTTATGTAGTTTACCCTGAAGGAGGTTGTGTTCATTAACCACATTCCTTTAAGTTAAAAATGTATCTTCCAGTTATCCATTTCTCATAAACTGAAGCTTTATCCAGTGCCAGCATTTAAAAAATGTAAGAGTGAATTCATGGAGTTACCTGAAAAGCATCTGTTTGAGCATTCGGTTAGCTGTGACAACTCTCGGAAGCCGTCCAGTAGACAAGGAATGGAGCTCCAGATTGGAAGAGATCAGTTGAGTTGTCATGTCAGTGTCTGCAGCTGTTCCAGCACCACAACAACTGGAAAACATTTTTGGTAAGTTACCAAGTTAAAAACTCTTAAACATTGTATTTAATGAATGTCCCTCTTCTTTTAGTCGCTAGAAGTGGAACTGACTCTAACCTACCATGAAGTGTAAAATAGGTGGATACCAGCTATTCAGACAGATAAAATTACGATTACTTTATTTAATGTGTTAGATTTTCATTGTCTCCTCCCCTAGTTTGCTTTGATTTAATCAAATCTATGTAACTGTTATAGTTTCCTGTCCCTTTTAGTATACAAAGACCACTCACATGCATTCAGAGTTAATAGGCATTTTCTTTGACAGAAAGAAGTATTTCCAATAGCAACTGGAGGGTAGGATATTTCACTGCTTCATATTTAGATACACTCCTGCAGTTTTTTCAACCCAAGCATTACAGTCTTATGCTGGTGCAGGAGAAAAAAATTAAATTGACAAGATACTAACCATGAAACTAGCTAACCTATTTTCATTGTCTGGCATGAATGACTACCAAAAGGAAACAAACTGCATTGCTGGTGAAATTAACTACCATTTTAAAATTCTCATTTTTAATCTGAGGTATTAGCAATAAGGCGTACAGTTTACAAGAATCAACACTAAACTTACACTTAAACTTTACTTACTGTAAAACTGACAGTTTTAATACTTACTAGATATTAGGAGAAATGAAGTGTATTTTTGAACAGTTCTTGTCAGCAACAACCATCCCCTCAGTTGCTCTTGTATCTGCTCCAAGGACTATACCATCCTACAGAAAAGGTGAGATACTTAGAATCAAAACTTTGATAAGATTTAACATTATTTTACTGCTCACGTTACAGTAGTCTGTAACATGCAATTACAATGACCACTGTCACTGCCTGCAATTCTCACAATAATAATGTACCCTCAGAGAGAGAGAAAATGGTAAATACTGGGCTGTAGAAGAATTTGTAATTGACAAGTTCCCGTAGCACCAAAAAGGCTCTGTCACCATCAAATATACAGCAATGTAACAGGAAAGGGCAAGCATGCTAAACAGAGCTTGTGAGTGAAGAGAGCTGACAGAGTAAGTCAGCAGTGGACTGAATGCAGTGTTCAGCTGAGGAAGACACTTTTGGCACTTTCCAGTGAGGTGACTCTGGCTAGTGGACCTTACTGGAAGAGGTAAGATTTCATGTTATTTTCCAACTAGTTTTCATATTGTGCGCATCACCACAGTATCTCTTGCCACCTGAAGGAACAGCCAACCCAGATTACAGGCCACCTGTTGCCACAGCAAGAGTGTGGAGTTTGGGTTTTAAAGTGCAGTGACACAAGAGACTAAAAATTACATTTTATCTCTAACTTCCAGATAAAATATGCTCTATTTAGAGTTCAATGCATGATTATTCCTAAGCGTGAGAGCTGTACAGGCCATCTGGGACGTAATTCTGTTTTTCTTCATCATCAGAATTGAAGATTCTGCAAAGGAGAGTTAGCTGACTGTTCTCCTGATAAACAGCAAGGGAAAATAGAATGCCACTCTCTCGTGATGTATTCACTCCACAGCCCCACAAAGAACTTACGTGGGTCAACAAACAAAATTGGCAGAAACACACAAAGCAGAAGTCTCCCCACATTCACTGAGGGCAAAAACCCCTTATGCAACAGCTGCTAACCCTGGAAGAGGTGAAGAGCTGAGTCCATTATAAACATCTTCCTGTGACTCTTAGCTGCTCTGCGTTGTACTCTGATAGTACAGTGATGGGTGCCCTAGGACCATCTGCCGTAGGGAACGAGGTCAATGAGCAACCTAACCTCACCTTGAACACAACTCCAGCAATGGTGGTGCCCGTCTTCCGGGCTGCAGGGAGCCGAAGCCCCTTCTTAGTCAACTCTGCCTCTAGGAGTGCATTCCTGGAACAAGGGGAGGAGAAAAGGGAGAATAAGGAGATATAGCACCTTCACCAGCAAGGCTTTCATCTTCTTCCTACACCTCCCTCACCAGTAGGTGAAACTGCCCCATACCAAACCCCCCCCCCGCCTGGGCCCCGCCGACTACGCCCCCTGCTAGCCTGGCCCCGCCCCCCACAACACCAACCCCACTCCCCTGCTAGCCTGGCCCCGCCCCCCACAACACCAACCCCACTCC
>NW_020664589.1:16426383-16439469 GCF_002925995.2 Terrapene triunguis
CTCCCCTGCTAGCCTGGCCCCGCCCCCCACAACACCAACCCCACTCCTCTGCTAGCCTGGCCCCGCCCCCGGCCCAGGCTGAGCCCCCTGGATGGGGGGGACGATACGCCCCCCTCGGCTGTGCCAGGCGGGGCTGCCCCACCGCTCAGGCGCCGCAGGCGGGGCTCCCTGCGCGGCTTCCCCTGAGTCACGGCGCCGGCCCGCTCCCGCCTCCAATCGCCCCGGTCCCTGCCCTGGCCCCGGTCCCTGTCCCAGTCCCGGCCCCGGCCCTCACCGGGCGCAGTTGTCGAAGCCGAAGCCGCTGCTCGGAGCCTGGAGCACGGACACCGCCGCCATCTTCCCGCCGGGTGGTGCTGCCGGGGCGCCGCCGCGTGACTCAGCGAGCGCAGGACGCGGAACCGCTTCCGGGTCACCGCCTCGCCCCTCCCTCCGCGCCTGGGAGAGCCCCGCCCCCCGGATCCGGAAGGGCCCCCGGCAGTCCCCCTCCCCCCCCCCAGGGCCCCGCTCCCAGGCCCGAGCCTGCCGCAGAATCGGGACCTTGGCGCCCGGGCTCTAGTCCCGCCCTGGGGCCGGGCCGTTCGGACAGCGCGAGGGGGGCTTACCCCCGGGGGGGGGGGGGGGGGGGGGGGTTAATGTGGCTTCTGCTTGCCGGGCCGGCCGGCCCCCCCCCCCCGGACGTTTTCTCCTCAGCCGCGAGGGCTAGAAACCTTCCCCTTGGCGGCTGAGGGGCGGAGAGCGCCCGGCCGCTCGGCTCCGGGAGCCGGGGCCTGAAGGCGAACAGTGAGCGTGAGACTCGGGACAGCATCCTGAGAGTTGGCGGCGCTGCAGCGTCCGTCCGGGCTCCGGGGCCTCGGGCTCTGAGCTGCGCGTTCAGCGCCTTGCCCAGGGGCCGCCTGTGGCCATGAACTGTCCTGGGATTGTCAACCAGGTTCCTTCACCTCTTTCCTAGTCACTTTTTACAGAGACCCTCGCGAGGCCGTGCCCGAGAGTAGACACCGAAACAGCCAGTGTAAGCAGCTATTGCAAGAGGACAGACGTTTGTTCAGTGATAGTGTCTGTCTGCACACACTCCGGAGTCTAGGAATTATGCTCCTCCATTAAGGAAACCGAGCTGAAAAACCTGGGGCACAGCCGGGGAACCATTGAAAGACCTGTCAGAAAGGGACGGGTGGAGGAGCTTCGTCACTGCCCTGAATGCCAGAGGCGTAATGGGAGCATGATGAGGATGATGAAGGAAACAGACGCAGCTCATGTGGCTTGATTAACCAGTCAAAACCTCTTATGTTTTGAATATCAAATAGTCTCAGTGAAATACTCTCAGATGAGCTGCAGACCAAGAATGATGCACAGAAATTATTCCAAGAATAATTTCAAATATGTACATTTGAGACACTCACAGTCTGTTCATGGACAATGGAGGGGGGGGGGAGCTAGAAGGGAATACAGTAACTCCTCACTTAAAGTTGTCCTGGTTAACGTTGTTACGTTGCTGATCAATTAGGGAACATGCTCATTTAAAGTTGTGCAATGCTCCCTTCTAATGTCGTTTGGCAGCCGCCTGCTTTGTCCACTGCTTTCAGGAAGAGCAGCCCGTTGGAGCTAGCTGGTGGGGGCTTGGAACCAGGATGGACCGGCAGCCCCCCTATCAGCTCCCCGCTCCCCTAAGTTCCCTGTGCAGCAGCTGCCCAGCAGGCTATCAATCGGCAGTTCAGCTATTCCTCCCCCCACTGCCATGTGCTGCTCCTGCCCTCTGCCTTGGAGCTGCTCTCAGAGACTCCTGCTTGCTGTGCAGGGGTGGGGAAGGGGGGCTAATGTCAGGGTGTCCTCCTGCACCACACTTACCCCTTCTCCATATAGAGCAGGGAGGGGACACAGATGGAGAGAGACAGAGAGAGCTTAGGGGAGCAGCTGCTGTCTCAACTTCCTGATCCACTTTAAGAGACAGTGCATTTAAGAGTGTGTCAGCTTACTTAAAGGGGCAGTGTGCATCTCGCTCTCTCTCTCCCACACACAAGGTGTGTGTCTGTCTCTGTTTGCTATGCTGTCTCCCCTCCCTCCTTCTTGTGCTGCCTTGATGAGAGGCTACATTAGCAACAATGTGTTAACCCTTGAGGGCTCAGCCGAGTGCTAGTTCATCGTTTAGCAATAAGGCATTCCCTGGGAAATATCCCTCCCTCTTCCACCCTCTAACTTCACCACCTCAACAAAGCTTCACAATCATCATAGCTGTGAACAGTATTAAATTGTTTGTTTAAAACATATACTGTGTGTATATCTATATAATATATAGATTCTTGTCTGGTGAAAAAAATTTCCCTGGAACCTAACCCCCCCCATTTACATTAATTCTTATGGGGAAATTGGATTCGCTTAACATCATTTCGCTTAAAGTTGCATTTTTCAGGAACATAACTACAACGTTAAGCGAGGAGTTACTGTAAAGGTGAAAGTTATTGAATACATTATTCATGAATTATTCTCCCAGCTCTAAAAACAAACCAACAACTATGAATGATAATAAGACATGTTCTGAAGAAATGTTGTCAGCTGAGGTGTATGCCTGACTATAGGCGTCGTATGCTACAGGCTAAGACCCTGATTCCTGCATGTGCTTAGCTTCACTACCATGAGTAGTCTCTTTAAAATCAATGGGATTGTTTATGGTAGGAAAATTAAGTACATGTATAAGCATTGTCAGGATTGGGACCTAACTTGCTGAAGTTGTAAACCTTACCATGGAGCCTGGTCCTATTGAGTTGGGAGCAGGATCAAGTGTAAAAGATCGTAGGTTATCTATCTGGAGCTCTGTGTGCCCAGTGCATTCTGCTGTAAACGGGTGGAGAGTTGAAGGTTTCAGAGTGAAAGATAGATCCAGTAGCAAAGGGTTGGCCACCACCATGTAAGGCCTTTCACAGTGAGGGAACTGAAGTAAAGGGACAAAAGAAGGGTGATTCTGGAGGTATACCAAAAGAAAAGTTGTTTTAAAAGACAAGGCAGCACAATGTTCACGAATTGTGGGTGTGCATCATTAATCCGGTTTCATGGGTGGTGCGTGACTCCACCATCTGGGGAGGCTGCGCACACCTGGACTGTGGCCTCCCCCCGAGGCCTGCCCCCACTTAGCCTCCTCCCGCAGAAGCCCCGCTGATGCTCCACCACTCCCTCTCATTGGCCGGCCAGCTGGCTACTCACCTCTCATGTGCGCCTCCCATGCGGATGGAGCGGGGATGGGAAGAAGCAAAGCCTTGGGGGAAGAGGACGAGTGGGAGTGGGGCCTTGGGGTGGAGCGCAGGCAGGGCACCCACCCTTTTGACAGCAGTGCACTCCAAAGGTGGCGGGCCGGCTGTTTGGGGAGGCTTAGCCTCCCCTGGCCTATTATACCCACCGCCTATGTCTGGTTTATTTGAATATACCTCCAAAAAAAGGATTTTGTTCACCATTTCTTGCCTCATCCTGCTATCCCCTGCTTCTCACCATCATCTGATCCTGTCTTTCACCCACTCTCACCTGCCTCTCACTTTGGTAAAGACTAAACTACTGGAGCTCTGGCCTCAGCAGCCACCAGTTGCCACTCCCAAGGTGGGGAGGAGAACAACTGTGTCTGCATCGTTAAATCTGATAAATTTATGAGTGGGATTATATGAGGGGGTTGCCTGCAGTAGCAGAGAACTGGACTGGATGACCCCAGAGGTCCCTTCCAGCCCTATGTCCTAGCTTCCTATTTATACAGAAAAGGAGAAGGGATCTATACATTTAGAAATCCTCACCCATATTAAAACAAAATACAGGAAAAGCCACAGGTAAAACCAAGAGAGAAATTTGAAATTGTAAAGGGAAACAAGCGATCAAAGGGGGCTATGGAGATGCTTCTAAAGACAGTCAGTCCAACCTGTACAATGAGAGCAAATAGCATAGGCACATGAAAACCATTGAGTAGAGTAAACTTGATTAAGTGTTAGACCCTGATCCTGCAAAAACTTGCATACACACTGTGAATCGTCTAATTGAAGTCGATGTAACTACTCAGTGCATAAAGTTAAGCAAGTCTCTGCCGAATCAAGGCTTAAGACTTCCAGGAAGTTAACTCCATCCTAGTGATTACTTGTCTGATGCTGCTTTAACCAATCACCGCTGTTGAATTTCTGATACTGTTGTTGGTTTGGGAGAGAGCAGCTGGGGTTATTAATCCAGCTGGAATATATCAAGCAAAATAGCCTCCAGAAGCCTTTTGAAGAGGAGAGATGGTAGAGCAGTTTGTGAGACTATAGTGGGGGTAGATAAAACACTATCCCCATCTGTCTGATTTACAGAGTTGTTGTCCCTGTATGGTTTTCTCCACTAGAGTTGCTAGGTGTTTACTAGCAATAAGAGGTAGAAAATTGTGGGATGCTGAGGCTGTTATTTGGTGGGTAGAGCTTGGTCTTGTTTTTCCCTGTTATGATTTTTATCATGTTGTCCTATAGGTAACTGTTCTCATTTGTTAAATTCAATTAACGTCTGTGTAAGTGTTTGGGAGAAATGCTTCCTGGCAATGAGAACTGATTAGAGAAAATGTACATGATATTCCTATCCTATGTGAGATATGCACTAGTGTTCGTGGCTAGATATTTCTGCCCTATTGAGCTCATTTTAGCTCTGTGTGAAACAAAATATTCTAGTTGGTCAAAACTCCCTCAAAAAAATGTCGTTCTCCTGACAGAAGACAGTGTCATTAGCTAATAGATTAGTGTGACCTCGGAAGGCATTTCTTTTCAATAATGTTCCAAAGCTTGTTTATCCAGCTGGCTATTGGTCTGCTACTTAACAGAGCTGTTTTTGCTAGTCTGTAACTGCTATATGGTGACCGGGATTCAGCCAGGAAAGTAACTGGATGGGCTTGGCATTGGTCGCTGTACTTGTACTGAACACTCGGAATGTGTGCTGCAAACCTCAAGTGTTACTCTGAACCCTTTGAACTTTACATTTTTATTTTTAGTAGGCATATAGAATAGAAACTACCGAGTATTCACGAGTATGAGTTATACAGGTTAATTTGTTGTGTGTTTGCCAATGTGATGCTGGATTAAGTCTCTGATTTCTATGTCTGCAACAAGTGCCCTCTCATACCTCCCAAGGCTTGTGGTTCTTGCTTCAATGGTTGCCACCTTTTTTTTAACTCCCTCCCCCTAATGTCTATTTCTTACTCAATCAGTGTGAGTGAAGAACTTACTGTTTAGCTTTTAAAACTATTGTTCTTCTTTCAACAGTACTTGCCAAGAGATGGCCTTTAAGCTAGGAAGTGTTTAGAGCTCTCTGTGCTGTGTTGAATGTTTAAATATTAATCTTCATCTAAATGCAGCTGTGCACATAAGGCTGTTAACATTTGATGAGGTACTTTACGTTGTCTCTACCTGTTCAAAGTAGCAGCTGCATAGCTTCTGTAGAGCAGTGAAAAGAGAATAGTGTGTCCAAATGTGATGATAGCCTTCTTGACATAGGAGAGACTTGCCACTTTCTAGTATTTAGGACTGACGTTCCTGTACTTTCCTGGAGTTTGGGATGCGAAGGTGGTTTGAGACCCACATGCCCCTTCCAACAGATGAGAGCGGGGGTGGGACATAAGAAATGTAACCTTGATCTGACTTTCCTAGAAAACTAAATCCATTCCACAAGGTTTGGATTTGGTATCAGTCTGTAACCCACTATGATAGACGTGCTTAAAAGAAAACAATTACTCCCTGTTGTTGAGGGGGAAGGCTTGTTGGGTGTGTGAACTGACAAAGTGAGGATTGTAACGAGCGCCACTACATCACTCCTGCCTAGCGAGATGTCTAGATCAAGAATGAATTACTAGAATTGTTACGTGAAATGAGTTTATTTACAAACCCAAAGACGTGAGTGACAGTTCCTCCTTTTGGCAGGAAATGAAGTATAAATCTTGCATGTCGGTCCAGGCCATTGCTGAAGTTTGCTTACTTAGAGTGTGTCCAGAGGAAGGTCTTCAAACAAATGGCCTGGGGCTTGACTGCAGCATGCAGAGTACTGCCTATAATTGGATGAACAGACTTTTACTGAGTGGGTCTGAATAACCCAAGTATTTCCTCCAGCCATGGGCTTTGAGCACCTACTGACTGACCACCTAGTCCTGTAGGAATTGAACTTCTAATGTGAAGCTGGAGTTAAGAACAAATCATTGGTTCCCCAAGAAATCTATTAAAGGTGACAGAGGGACCAGAGAGAGGAAGCAAAGAGGAATGCATTAGTCCATGTTCTGAAGCTAGAGGCACACTTGAACCCTAGGGCATACAAATGCTGGCATTATTCTAATCTGAAGCTATAGGAAATATCTGCATGACCTAAACTAGTGGTGGGGAGAGAGAGAGTTGTGAAAAAACTTAGTTTGTCTCTCCTGCTAGATCAGGAAATATAGAATCTAGATTCTAGTCAAGATTTTGCTAGTGTCTGTTACCTTAGAGTGTCTTGTTACCTTTCTCCGCCTTAGTTCCCCCATATTTTAAATGAGTCATGCAATTTTATCTCACTTTAGGGTTGTGGGACACCATTAACGGCCCTTGTAAAACACCTTGAGGGCTTTGGGTGACTGATACTACTAAAAATCAGACTGTAGTTAGATCAGTACAAAAAAAGTTCCTATCAGTGGCTCAATATGGCTTTTGCCATATTGAAAATGCAACCCTACTAGTACAAACAAACATAAATCATTCTCTTCCACACACACACACTCCAAAACCAGGAAAGAGGAAGGGGAAATCTATTTCAGCCATAGATCTTATCCCTCAATGCACAAATCTCACCTCTTAGTTCATCTTCTCATGCCTCAAAAGCCTGGAATTAAGAAAGCATCTTAGCAAATGGGCCAGAAGACCAACAGGCTGAAATACTGAAGTCTATCTGTGCTTCTAAAACCTTACACAGATGAGAGAATGCTGCTTTTAGAAGCTTTGTTCTGGCACTCCCATACTCTTCTTTCTTTGAGGAAAAGAGCCTGGATTCAGTAATGCCTCTTGTGAGTTTTTGAAAGATTAGTTTTAGCTGAAAGGCTTGTTCACTGCATTTTGTGAGGCGTATTACAAGAGAGACCCTTCTTATAAATATTGCCCTAGGAGGTGAGTGTGTTATCTGGCCAATGGTCTCCAGGCCACACTCTTGGGTGAGCAAAGATGCAGTTACGAATGATGTCTGCATAACGTGAGGTAGTGAAGGCTGGTCCATATGAACTATAATGAATCCTCCAGTCTATCATTCCTTTTATCAATCAATGGGCTGGAAGAGTAGGAACTCCGTAGGCTTCAAGAAAGGACTGTGTGGAGAATGGGCCTGTAGAGATTTTCAGAACTGCCTAGGCACCTAACTGCCATTGACACCAATAAGAATTTGAGACTTCAAAACTCACTGAAGTGCTTGTTAATACTTGGCACTCTAGGACTTGCCAACACACATCTGTTAGTGGTGGGGAGGGAGAACTTTTTTAAAATTCTGCACCTCCTGAAGCAGTATTTTGTGTGTGTGATTAATAGAAGCTGCCTTGTTTGCCAGCATATAGTTGCCATCTCAGGTTCTGAACTGTAAAGCAAAAACTGCTCTTTCACCCCTACTCAGTAGTCTTTGTCAAACTTACAAGTAACTTTAAAAAAAAAAAAAGTGTCTAGGGAATCATATGGAGTTGCCAGGGTTACAGATGGCTTTCTGATATGCTATGACTCTTCTTCTTGCAGAACAGAATTGGAAAAATGAGTAGCGCAGCAGCTTCTTCTCAACTGAAGTCTAAAGGAAGCCTACCCCAGGTTCTTTCCCCAGTGAAACTTCATTCTACCCTAGGTGCTCAATCTCCAGGACACAACAGTATCAGGGTACTTACAAATGCTGAAATGAGCAGCTTTGGTTTGAATCCTGAAGATACGATGCCTTTTACACCAGAAGCCAGCCAAACATCTTGCAGACTCCTGCTGAATAGTACTCAAATCACAGACAGCCCAAGGATGAATGCAACATCTCAGGTTTCTGAACGAAGCTTGCATGTCTCTAATCTCTCTCCTATTTCTCTTGAAAAGAATGATAGAGCATCAACCCGTTTTTTAGATGAAAATGTGCAACCAAGAATGGAATGGATGAGCAAAGCTGTCACACAATCTCTGTTTCCGCCACTGAAAAGGAAAGTACTTGTAGATGGGACAGAACAAAGTGAACAGGAGAAAACTGTGTCTATTAAAGTGCCTGTTTCAAAGAGGTGCAGCTTCCAAACTAGTATGTCTGATGATCCTCCTCTGATGATGAAACCAGAGACCAGCAAACATCTCAGGCGCTCTCCTGGCCAGATGTGTATTTTGGAAAATGGGCCAAAGGTGGCAAAGAGCAGGTTACCCCTCTCTGTCAAATACTTTGGTCCTTCTCTCAACAGTGACCAGATAACTGAAACATTAGGCAGCAAAACTGCAAAGTCTTCAAAAGGTTCTGATGTCCCTAGAAAGGAAGCTGTTAAGAACACTGCAAATGTACAAAGCCCTGTACACCCTCATGGAACTCCTGTTAGGGATACTAGCTACTCATCTACGGATGGCCATGATGAGAACCTGAAAGAGTTGTGGGGGACATTCAGTGAAAGCCAAGTGGCTCAACCTTTTGGCAACGTGAGGCCAACGTCTGATGGTTCTTCAACCATGGATCTCTGCTGTGAAAACAGGGGGAGCCGTGGCCATGTGAGAGAACAGTGGAGGACCTCTTCCAAAGGAGGCTCTTCTGGAGAGAGCAGTGCCATCAGTGTGGCAGTCAGGGTTAGGCCACTGACCCAAAGGTAACTTTCTAACAGTGCAGTGATCTGAGCCATGAGAGCGAAGAGTCATATACTGAGTTCCAGCATACAGCTAGCTTTGCCCTTGCCCCATCTTCTTCCCCAGCCTGCCTCCAGTATGAACATCCAGTGTCCTGCCTATTGGTTCAGCTCCCCAGATAAAAACTGAGCAGTAGAACTTGAAACCACCTCAGACTCTCAATAAACAGGGGCCTAGTTATTGGCTCAGCTGTGCTCATCAGTAGCTCCTATTGAAGCCAGTATGATCAGACTGCAGATGTGCTACTAATCCTCTTCCTCCTTCCATCATCTCCTCTTGGTATCTTTAAAACAAAATAAACTGAGAGATGGAAATTGTAATCTACAACTACTGAGTCATAAACATTAAACTCAGTCTTACTGTGCTCTTTAAATGCCAATGGGCTCAAGTAGCATATTCCAGATCTGAATTTTGAATGCTTGGGATTTTTGTTCAGCCCATTAGCAAAGAGTCACTTATCTTTACAATTTCAGAATCTGGCTTAGATTTCAAATGCCTCTAAATTTTGAGGGGGCAGTTGACTGAGAGTGGCCCTCTGTTTGGAATCAGACTTAACACTTTTTCTGATGACCTCTCTGGAGGCCAGCAACAAGAGGAGCAGCCTGGATTCTATTCCTTGTGCTGTATATTCGAACTAGACCAGTTGGTGTGCTGTCAGTGTGTACTGAGTAAAGGCACGTAGAAGTTACAGGATCCTACCTACAGCTTTCTGACTCAACTTGATACCAGACTAGGTGGGTCCTACTAGCTCCAACTCAAGAGTATAAAACTGTTTGAGTATTCTACTGAGGCAGAGAGAGCTGGGGGCAGGAGCAGAGTCGTAGCCCAGGTACAGCCAAGCCCAAGATAAAGTTTGGGTTCAGAATATTAATTCTCACATGTCAGTAAAGGCAAAGCCTGAGAAGGTGGTACACTGGAACCATAGCCAATGTAGGCATGCTGTGCTAGGAGCAGGGTGGGTACTTCACCTGACTAAACACAATTTGTTGCACTGATAGGAGATGCAGAGTTTAGCATTGATTATTGCATTTAAAATACAGCAGACTCAAACAAGCAGTTGGGTTCCAGCTGTGGCCACTCAAAGTAATTGTCTCTAAAATAAAAATGTTCTTTTTCTGACTTCACAGAGAACAGCAAGATCGAACAAAATGTGTTGTGTCCCTTTCTGGAAAGGAAATACTGATACATCATCCTCATACAAACAGGCAGCTGACTTTCTCCTATGACTATTGCTTTGGGTCTCAGAATCCAGAGGATAAGGGTATGCCAGTCAAGAAGTAGTGTACTGTCTGTTGGCCCAGCCACTTCTAGACAAAGTCTTGAAGGTTGCAATACTTGTTTATTTGCTTATGGACAAACTGGATCTGGGAAATCTTACACGTAAGAACTCTACTATAAATGTTGTAACTGCTATCTCCAGCCATCTGAGGCTTATTTGAGGCAACAAACTAAATCCAGCCTCTTGATCAGAATCTACCACTAAGTAATCCTTCTCTAGAAAAGTTTAATTTTCAAAACCTTAAGTGGCGAAAGTCCTATAACTCAATCAAAGAGTCAAAAACTGTTTTAGAATGAAGCAAAATCATAAATTAATCTCTTGTAAAGACAGATAGTAACTGTCATAAATAACATCTTTCTAAACTAGATTTTCTAACAACTCTTTAGCCTATAGAATAGTGAGGGCAGTCAGAATGGAATTTAATAAGTGTTGCATCTGTTTCCTGTCTCAAAGTGAAACACGATGGCTTTTTCTCATCTGTGGGGAGGACTTGTGACTTGGCCAGATGAAATCATTTTGCTATATTAAGGACTAGAGCAAAATTGAGTGTCCTCTTCTGACTAGGGTTTTCAGCACAACTAAACATGGGTCTCCTCTTCAACAGAATGATAGGCTATGCTGATGAGGTGGGCATAATTCCACGATTTTGCAAGGAAATATTCTGGAAAGTAAATCTGACTCAACAAGAGGAGGTAACATTTTGCGTAATATTTTGTAGTAGGAAAGTCCCCAGTCTCTCCATTAGAGCTGTCCAAAAATTGGCCAGGGCACCTTTTGGGATTGCCCCTCTCTCCATTAATCTCGATGAAATGCTATCACGCCTATAAAACTGTTCTATTTTTAGTATCAGCTTCTCCCTGCTGAGGCTTGGATGAAGACAAAATGCATCAAAAAACAGAGTTTTCTGCCTTATGCTAATTTTAATCCTTCCATTTAAAAAAAAGACTGTTTCTAATAGGCCATGTTTCAGGTATATTGTAGGTAGGTTTATACCAGGGGTAGGCAACCTATGGCATGGGTGCCGAAGGCAGCACGTGAGCTGATTTTCAGTGGCACTCACACTGCCCGGGTCCTGGCCACCGATCTGGGGGGCTCTGCCTTTTAATGTAATTTTAAATGAAGCTTCTTAAACATTTTGAAACCTTATTTTACTTTACATACAACAATAGTTTAGTTATATATTATAAACCTATAGAAAGAGACCTTCTAAAAAGGTTAAAATGTATTACTGTCACGCAAAACCTTAAATTAGAGTGAATAAATGAAGACTCGGCACATCGCTTCTGAAAGGTTGCCGACCCCTGGTCTATACTAATACTGTTGTGAAGGCTTGTCTTAGCCATAATAGTTCTTCCTATTAGCTGAATTGAAGATAGCGTTTGCGTCTGCACTAGTGACCATGGTAAGCTTTAAGCTTACGTAACACTGTAAATGTGCACTGGGCTATATGGTATTAGGGCCTGGCAACACATATAATGTAACTTTGAGATGATGGCCAACTACGTAAAATGAGCTGCTCCATTCAGAATGCCCTGTGTTTGAAGGCTAAAATGGATTTTTTTGAATCCCTTCCCACTGCCCACCCCAGTGCTTGCAAGTGCATTCTTCTCCCTTATTCCAACAGGTGAAACATCGCATTGAGCTGAGTTACTTTGAGGTATACAATGAGCGGATACATGATCTCTTAACATCCTCCAAAGATGCTAACGCCAAGAAGAAAGCTGTGCGTTTGGAAAATGTTACATATTTACCTGCAGTACTGAACCCCAGCTGTATGCCCCTCCTTGCTACAAAACTGGGGGCTTGATTCTTCCCTGATGTAACTTCATTGATTGTATGTGGCCTGGGCCATATTGGGCAAGCTTTGCCCTAGAGCTCTCGGGAGGAATTCTCCCTTCTGTTAGGGTCCCTTAGCCAGCCAAGGGAGAATCCCCCTGGTGTGAGCACTGCATCAGGCAGCCATAGGTTGTCCTACACAGGTCCCCTCAAAGCTCAGTGTTGACAGTGTGAGGTGGGGCCATAGTTCTCTGGGCTATGGAGAATCTGGGGCAGGACCAGGTTGTGGCAGGCCCAGCATAAGGTAGAGCTGCCATGACAGACAACAACATTCTGTGCTCCCTAAGTTACACTAGGGGTTATTTCAGCCACCAATCTTCCAGAATCCTGAGGGCACAAGGTGGCTTAGACCTTTATTCTCTTCCACCTGCCCCGTGCCTCCTGGAGGTGTCCCAGAGTCCCACCCTTAACTTCTGGGCAAGGGTGGTGGTAGAGGCAATGGTCCCAAACAACAAGCCTGTCCTGCTAATTGAGGGTGACTGGTTTAGTAGCAAAGTGTATCCACGTTTTGATGAGCTGATAGTAACTGTGGGCCACTTGGCAAGAGCCTGCCAGAGACCATGCTTGTAGCTTGTTGGTTCCATCTGTCTCAGTTGTTCCAGTTTCCTAGACTAGTCAGAGTCCAGGAGGAAGACCCTGCTGGGGTCACCTATCTAAGCAATCACTAAAATTCAGCTTGGGATGAGTGTCCCTTCTTGGCAGGTACCTGGCATTCTTCTCATTGCAGCAAAAGTTATCCCTGTGGCCCTTAGTGGGGGGGATGGGGGTGGAGAAACATGCTTGGGAGTTCAAAGGGTTGTGAGTGGTGGTACTCAAGCACCTGCATGAGAGAATCACTCCCTGGATCCTGATGGTGATCTTACTGCTGCATGCTGAAGCAGAGGCCCCACCTGGGACAGTTAATATGGGGATGGGGTAAGAAGCTGGAAGAGTCCATTGTAGTCAGAGCAGACACTACAGTCTTCATTGCTGGAGAGAGAATTCAGTGTGGGAGAAGGCAAGGCTATTAAGATCTCTCCTTCAATCTTTGCTTGGCATTTTCTAGCATGATGCGTCTAAATTCCCAAGGTGTCCACCTTTCATGCCTTGCTATTGCTTGTGTTTAAAGAAGTAACCCTAATATAATCAATCAATCTCTCTCTC
>NW_020664589.1:16439869-16502269 GCF_002925995.2 Terrapene triunguis
CCCGCCGCCCCCATTGGCCCGGGACGGCGAACCGCGGCAAGTGGGGGGCCGCGATCGGCCGAACCTGCCGCGTCAGCAGGTAAATAAACTGGCCCGGCCCGCTAGGGTGCTTACCCTGGCGAGCTGCGTGCCGAACGTTGCCGACCCGTGCTCTATCTAATCCAGCTCTAAACGACCTCCAAAACTCTTCCCCTTCGTGGTCGGACCAGTGAGCAGTTCAATTGTGTCCTGTAGGATATAGAAGGTTGCCTCGCTCTCCCACTGGGGAATCAATAAAGTAGGGGTGCATGAGGAGATGCTCCCATAACCTGGGATAACTCTGGGGTGCACAGCAGAGAAGCCTGTCCAAAGAGCTTCTTAGGTAGTAGGCTCAAGCTTATAAAGCCTTCAGGGCACCAGGTGTCCTGCATAGTGTTGCCACTAGCGGAATGTCCTGATGGAGAGAACCTTCATTGTTTCAAGCGACAAGCAATGTATGTAATGGCTTAACAAGTGCCTTTCAGCTAAGCCATCCTGGAAAACTGACACTTGGTATTAACAGCAGGCTGTCCACTGAATTATAGCTCTTAGCCCAAAGGCTTAGAGCTCTGGACACGAAGATGGGCCTAATTATAGGGATTCCAGACAAGTATCTGCACATGAGACCAAACTCCTTGATACTGATCTAGTCAAATGGGAAGCATCGCACTTGACAACTCCCCAAGGTTTAAGCAGAGGCTGCATTAATTTCAAGGGACAAGTATAAACGATTCTAATCTCTCCAGCCCCAGATGAAAAACGGGGTTCACTCAGCTCAGTGCTGTGTGTGCCATGTAGCTGCATTGTGCTCTGATCAACATGAAGCATCTTATTGATACTGCTGCTACGGTTCTCCTCTTAGAATTAACTGGAAAGTTTCTTTCCAAGTGAAACAGATAAATACGTAGCACTTGCATTGTGCTTTGTCTTCAAAGCGCTGTGTGAATATAGTTAAGAATTATCCTGACAAGATAGCAAAACTGAGGCATACGGGTGGTGTGATTTGATGAAAACCCTGCAACAAATTGGTGGTACCCTTGAGACTAGAACTCGAGGTCTGGACCCACGTTCTCTCGCTTAATCAGTAAACAATTGTTTCTCATGCTGCAAGAAGTCTCTTCAGAACTATTGCGGATCCTGCTGTTGAGGGTGTTTTGTGCAAGTCACATACTGAGAATGCAACCTCATGGCACACAAGTTGTGCAGTGTTCAGACTGACTGTATCCAGACAGCCTAGAACTGGCTTCTTAAAATCAAAATGAAACTCCTGTACTTGGCTCTCAAAGATGTGAAGGGAGTGGCTTGCTTTAGGGGGTGGAAACCGAGAACTCCTAAGTGTTGCTAGTTCTGGATGGTAGCATCTCAGCAGCTGGATTCTGAGGAATATACTGCCATTGTTGCAAGGCAGCATGACTCTTATGGGGGAAGGGGGAAAGGAAGCCTGAGATCTGGAAACACTGGAACAACCTAACCACTGTGTCTGCATCTCTTAACTGTTCCTGTAGTTAACATTAACTGCCAAATAAGGCCCTGCAGTCCTGGGCACCCAATGCTTGCACAGCCAAGGGCTGTGTTAGTCAGCTGGTAAAATCCAGCAGGCTGCACCTCATTGTGGCCTCCTTTTCTAATGCAGAAAATATTGCAGGTCCCTCATGTGGCCCAAGAGGGAGGGCTGCCTATTGGGAGCTGTGCGCTCTACAGGCTATGCCTCCGTGTTTCCAGATCAGGGTGACCCCGTTGTGGGGCTCCATGAGCCTGCACTTCAACATGTGGTGTGTATCGTGCTCTCGACTCATTCAGCTAATTTCCTGGCCCGTGCTGGTACCTGGTAGCGAAAGGAGAACATCATGCTGCCAGATGCTCTCTTTTTAGTCTAACACAGTTGTTTTTTCTCTTCTCTTGATAAAGTTAAAATAAACAGTCTCTTGGGTGAATTAGAGGCGTCAAAATTGGATTGGCATCCAAATCATGGAGCAGTTGGTGGCTGGGAGTCTGGGGAAAAAGAAACAGCAGGCTTTAGCTAGAGGGGACAACAGCTTTATTTCCCTCATGGTCCTTGACAACGAAGCAGATGTCCTACAATTATTATTTTACCTTCTAGTAATATAGTGCCTCTTCCCTATCCTCCCAGGTATGTGGTTGGCTCTTTTGCAGATGTGCAGGTAAGTCTGCCTTAGTTCAAAGCTCTGTTAATGATGCATCACTAGCTCCATCTACTGCTGTCTTCTTCCCTGCATCTTTATTCCTGATAGTGGCTCATTGGAATCTAAATTAGCTATTTCTGCTTCTCTCCAGTCACCTTTATGGCTGGAAATAAGTGTCCATCCTGTTGTGTATGGACATTAAATATGCCAGGAGTTTGCCTGCTGTCCTTAGCCAGACACCTTTTCCTCCTCCCATGATTGTGCAGTGGACTCGGTGCCAGCTGCCTTTTACTTGGAAGGGGCTGTGTCCTATTGGAGAGCCCACCGTGCTGTACAGCACCTTGTATGGAAGGAAGACTGTACGGAAATGCAAAATATTAAGAGCTTAGTTATTTTTCAGGTTGAGGGAAATACGTGGGGGATGGGCATTATTTGCCTAATGGCAATGCCCAAGATCAAGTCCCCTTTATAGTAGGTGCTGTACAGACATAAGACAGTGCCTGCCTTGAAGAGCTTACAACTGAACTACTGCAAAGCAGCTCAAGTGATTTTTTTTTGGGGGGGGGGGGGGGGGGAAGGGGAGAGACAACCGAGCACAAAGTGAACTGATTGGCTCAAGGCTGCGTGGCAGACTTGTGAATAGAACCTACATCTCCAGATTATCGAGTGTCCTGTCCACTGGACCATGCCACCTCTGGGTGGTATGGGAACCATTTTCCTCAGTGTGCAGGGGGTGGGGAGGAGAGGGGAAGATCAGCATATGTAGGCAAAACTTGGGGGTTGCACCTCTAAAAAGGAAGTTGTGGTCATGCAGTACTTCCTAAGGCCACTGAATAAATCTAATCACAGACTGGAATGGCTAGAAATTGTACTTTATACTGCCAAATGCTATACAAATATTGACTTGGGATGTGAGACTGAGCTTGGTCCTTCAGTACAGTGTGAACAGACATCCATGTACAACAAAACTCAACTGCTTTCCCACAATGCTCTCTGCTTCACAATGAGGATGAACTAGGTAAAGAGGGACAGCTTCTGGGTCTGAAGCACTGGGTACCTGAGTGGCTCTGTCCCAAGTCAGATTTCTTGCCAGTGACTTGCTTGCTCGTGTGTGTGTTTTGTTTAAACAAAATGTAGGCCGTCTATTGTATTGCTGTGTTTTCTCTGGTAACCTGGTGATGCTGCCAACTCCCATAGCTGCCGCTGAGGAAAGAGTGCCAAGTAAAATGAAAGTTTAAGGTACCAGGCTACTAAATGGAAAAATGCTCTGATGTTCTATTGCTCAGATATTCAGTTCACCTGCACAAGCCCTTTCCCAAGGGAAAAGATCTGTATGCAAAAGGGGATTTCAGTAAAATTGAAACTATGGCCGAACCTGTCTGCCCACCTGTCAGTTTGAAAGGCTGTGGAGCATGTCAGTGGCATTAACTTACTGAAGAATCTACTGTACCTGAATCCTGGGTAGCATCAATATTTAATCTTTTAGTTGTTGCTTATCTTTCAGTAATGACTGTGGCAGCTCGTAGGGGAACAAGAAATGATAACTTAGGCAGTAGCTGCAGTATTGCTGCTGTAATCTAGCCTGGCTATGTTTGTGCTCTCGGGGCTTGGTGGTTCTTCCTGCTGACAGATTTGCCCAGGAAGCATGGCACTGCATAGTATCCTACAAGATGTGTGGTGACACTGTTAGTGTCCACTCACTCCTGCAGTCCCTTCTCGCATGGTGAGGTACTCTGGGTGCTGAAAGCATTCCAGGCGCTGGTCATAGCTATCAAACAGGGTACTGAAAGTGCAAATCTTGGCGCACTCTTTGTCCTAGAGAATCTGCCAAATGCCTGCTGATGTATCTAACTCGCTGAATAATTTTGGCTCCTGTCATTTCAGCAAACTGTCCGTTCCCTGTGGGCAAGTGTAAATGTTCCCATTTAATGTTCTTGTTCATCTCCTGTGGTCTGACGCATACTTCTTCCGCTTCTGTTTTTTCTCTACAATCCCTAAAGAGTGAACCTCTTCTCCTGGCTCTCCTATGGATGATGCCATTAGCTGTCCATGTCTTGCAGCTTTGTCTGGTCTCTCTTTCCAGGCTTCTGGAACACTTCATGTGGCATGCCTTTCTGGCTCTTTCATTCCATAACAGTAACTTTATGCCCTCTTCCAGCAACTTCAGTGCAGTTGTTTGATGGATGAACCTCCCCCAGTAAATCTTACAGCAATGCACATAACATTCTCCTCTGCAAATGTAGAGGGTTCCTGTCTCTCTAGCTCACTCTCCTAATCTGTATGCAGTGTTGTAGCTATGTTGGGCCCAGGATATTAGACACACAAGGGTGGACCAAGTTGGTCCAGTAAAAGATATTCTCTTTCCTAATCTGAATTTTTATGGTATTCTCAAGGCCTAACGAAATGGGCACGCTTGATCTCGTCTGTCTCTACTTCTGCTCTTGATTTTGAGCTGTCTGGTCTACATTTGTCTATCCTTCCAATCCCAGTGCTTGTCTTCTAATGTCCACCAAGTTCTCTCCTGTTATGTTGGCCCAAAGAGCTGAGGTCCTCCAGTTGTTCCTATCTAACATCCGAGAGAGAGACCCCTACCAGCTGAGCTGCTGACTATACCTATAAAATAGACTATCAAATGTTCTGTCAAGGCAGCATCAGTGTAAGCAATGCCACAGATTCACTGTCCATTTATCCCATCAACCGTGCTTGCAAATAAGCTCTGAGACTTTTTTTGGAAGAACAAGATTCACTAATGAGTTGTGTTTCCAGGTCAACTATCTTCAAAGCCTTTAAGAAAAAAATGTCTAAGCCATGCATCTATTGTTTCCCTTCTCCTTGGCTATTTCCACAGTTCATCTGATTAATTCTCTTAACTGACCATGGAAATCAATTAACCTGCTCCATGCTGAGAATGACATCCTCTGCTAAATGGAACAAAATTGCTCCTTTCTCCAGTCAGGCTGAGAATGTTTGGGGGGGCGGGGAGGGCAAGAAGAATGCTGCTTCTAGGTATAGTCAAGCTGATCAAAAGCAGAATTTTTTTTTAAGTCTGAGCCCTTCTCTTCAAAACTGCATATGCCACTGCCATGCAAAACTGCTCAGATTTGCAGGGCACTTTAGGAGCTGGCTGAATCCAGAATTTGGGTGGGGTGGGGGAAGGGGAGGAGGGGAAAATCCCATGTGAGCAGAGAGACCTGGACTGTGGGTTCTTCCAGAGGGGAAGGTCTCTGGGCTGTTCCCCAACCCACATGGTGAATCTCTGAGGCAAGAAAATCCGCCAATAAGCGCAGGACCCACCAAGATAGAGGAGGAACTTTGTCACACTAGCAAAAGTGTCTTTTCTGACTAGTGAATCTTGTACCTCCCCCATTATGTTCTCACATAGGAGCCAGAAGCAGAAGTGGACTTTTCTGGTCAATGTAAGTGAGGTACAAAAGTTAATGCGAAACTTCTGGGCTTCGTAAAGCCTTAACCCTAGAGGCTATTGCAGGAACTAGTATTCCACATGGCACTGTCCCTTTAATTAAGGGTGGGATAGAGGATGGGTGGATTTGCAAACTGGATCTTGTTGCCATTTCCCCAATGACTCGTGGTCACTCTGCTAACTTGTCTCCTAAATCTGCTTTGAGGCTTTTGAAGGAGAGCCTGGGTGGTAACTCTAAGACAGCCATGATAGCCACCATCAGCCCAACCGCTGCACATGTCGAGGAAACCTTGAGCACGCTGCGCTACGCCAGTCAAGCTCGCAGCATCGTTAATGTGGCCAAGGTCAATGAGGATTCCAATGCAGTGCTGATCAGAGGTATGGCGCTGAGAAGCGTCTCTTAGCAGCCTGTGGGTCTGGGATTGATGCCTCCAACAGTACAAAATGAAGGGAGGCAAATGACACTGACCCGAGAGGGAAGTAAGTTAGAGGGACCTAAAGGAAATATTTCCCGAAGCTGCGAGTAGCTGTCTTGTACCTCTGCTGTATGAAGCCAAGACTAATACTGTGACTAGCTGCTTTTTTTTTCTTGTATTTAATATTTGCCTGAGAAATCTCCTATACTAGGGTATTGTACACATTGACCAAGTGCACCAGGTGGCCAAAGGTGACACGCATTGTCCAAAAACAATGTTTGCTGCAATTGTGCCTGTACCCCTAGTGTCCCTACGTGCTGTGACTACTCCAGCGAACACCTTCACTAGCAGAATGCTCCTGTAGCTAGCCAGCGACTACTGTAGAATGTCCCACGGTGAATTTGTATTGGGACTGGAACCAGGTAGAGAGATCCCCCAGAGTAGGAGAATAAAAGTACTATGTGAGTCTCTTCTATCCAAAACTGCTCGACTTTCAAACCTCTCACGTTCCCAATGAACTGCTAACAAGCTGCAGGCAAAAAACCTTTATCAGAATTATTTGAATAATTCTGTCACTATCAGATCTAGATGTCCACAGATGGATATAGTCAAGGCAAAAACTTAATCAAATAAGTTTTCCCAGACTGAGATCTCCTTCTTTCCTAGGGATGTTTCCCATGGAGGCCCATACTGCCAAAGCTGTCACTTCTGAAAGGGGAGGGCTTGAGCTGTTTGAATCCAATGCAACTAGTAATGTAACTAGTTTAAAGAGGTGTTTTCCATCTCCTTAAGAGCTGAAAGCTGAGATTGAGAAGCTGAGAGCTGCCCAGCAGTGCAGTCAAGGGATTGATGTGCTGAAATATGAAGCTAGTCTCCAAGAAATCCAGTATCTGAAAGAACAACTTGCTGATCGGGAAAGAGAACTGGCAGAATCACAGAAGTAAGAAATCTCCCCCCCGCCCGCTCCATGTAGGGAACAAGGTTTTGGTGGGTCATCTTAGTTAAATGTTCTAGTGTGCTAGAAGCAAATACTTCAGAGCTTACTGTTCTGATCTTCTACAACTTAAACACTCCATTGTCTAGTGTTGCAATGCTTATATCACTGGGCTGTGGTCCATCACATGTCACTCATCTAGGACTAAGGCCTGGATTTTTGGTTTCCTGTTAACTAATGTTGCCAATCACTAGTATACAAAAGGGTGTGTGGGTGTGGTGAGCAGGGCCAGCTCCAGGGTTTTTGCCTCCCCAAGCTGCGCGAAAAAAAAAGAAAGTTGCGATCTGCGGCTCCTCTACCGCCGCCTCTTCAGTCTTCGACGGCAGGTCCTTCGATCGGAGAGGGACTGAGGGACCCGCCGCCGAAGAGCCAGACGAGCTGCCCCTCTCTGTTGGCCGCCCCAATCACCTGCTTGCTGGGCTGGTGTCTGGGGCCGGCCCTGGTGGTGAGTGTGGTGGGGGGGGTGTGTGTGGGGTGGAGGTGGAGAATTGATTTCATGGTAAGGATGAAGACTTGTTCTAGGTCCTGGCAGGAGAAGCTGGCTTTAGCAGAACAACACAAGATGGAAGAGGAGCAAGAACTGCAGGTATGGAGAGTGAAGCCTATATCCTACACAGCCAGGGTGAGGGGAGGCACTCCTAAGCAGCAGAGGCTGGTGACCTCTCTCTAAATGTGTGGATAAGACTGATACAGGTGAGGTCAGAGTCAGCTTGCAGCAGCAGGAAAAGATCCTAGTGTGTAACTCACATTATGGGAAGCCAAGCGATTCCCACCGGTCCTGAAAAACTACCAGTAAGACAGGGTGGAGGGGGAATATTAAACTTGCTATCCTCTGTACAGGATCAAACTGGCCGGTCTGAGTGGGAAGGCGGGTTCTGTGATAGAACTTGTCTCGTACAAAATCCCTTTCCAGTAAGAGTTCTAGCTGGAGAAACTGATTGCACAAAAATAGGTGAGGCAACTTGTTGCCATAACACTATCTTTCCAGCTTACAGCAGAGGCTGCTATTCCATTGGGTATCTGCATGTACCAGAGCACAATATACAGCTTTAAATTTTCAGTGTACTTCTATTGTATTTGAGAACACGGGTGCCCTCTAGTGGCCAATCCAGCTTTGACATCTCTGTCTGCTGAAGTTAATGCCCGGTAGTGGGACTGAAGATCAGAAGGACAGGCGTTCAGTTTCTGAGGCCACCTTTTAAATATGAAATCCCCTGACTGTGAGCAGGGAGGGCTAGGTTCTCATCTGTTAGCCATAACCCACTAGCCGCTCATGACTAAAATCCTGCTCTATCTGCTGCCGCCTCCTAGAAAGCAGGAGTGTGCTTTAAAGTTGACAACTGTCTGCCAAACCTGGTAAATCTAAACGAAGACCCACAGCTCTCGGAGATGCTTCTCTATATCCTCAAAGAGGGAGAAACCAGAGTGGGGAGTCTTCATCCAGACTCTGAGCATGACATCCAGCTGACAGGCGCACTCATTTCAGTGGACCACTGGTAAGTTCTCTTAAAGTCAACACCATTTTAAAACCTCCCACAGGAGAGATCTCCCTGAGCTCCAAGCAGGCCTTCTAGCCAGAGTCGAAACTGCTGAATTCCCCCCCTGAACTCCTGAACGTGGACTTTCTTCCCAAAGGTTGCTAGCTTCTCAGTCGCGTGCCGTTCTGCTTGAGCTAGGGGAGCTGTCCATGCTAGTGGCAGACGTACATATCAGACTATAGCTGGCTTCTAGTCTGAAAAATGACTTCCTGCTTCTTACTCAGCAGGTCCTGCTCCCTGTGGGTAGTCAGACCTCGCTGGGGATGTCGGTCACTATTGCTTTATTCTCCAGCTGGCCTGGCAGAGCCATCACAGCTGTGAAAAAGATGGATTCTCTGACTTGGGCATCAGAATGGCCTGTGGAGCTCCAGTTATAGCCACCCACTGCCTCGGAGCACAATTTGAAGTTGATAGGGTGATAGCTGTAAAACCCTAATGGCTGAGTGTTTAGCCCACAGAACCCTTATTACTGAGGGTGAAAGATGCCGCCTTGATGCTGTGGTCCCAGGCTGAGTTTACAGGGCTGACGTAGAAAAAAGTCTCTTTACTTGTAACCATTTGATGGAGAGACTGAGACCATGATCAGGGAATGCCATGGTGCCATTTGCAGTCTCTTTTCAGAATAGAACTGCACTTCTCCTGAGGTCCCTTCCAACCCTGATATTCTATAATTTTGGATCCCAAAAGGTGGTCATCTAGTCCAACCCCCTGCTCAAAGCAGGACCAATCCCCAACTAAATCAGCCCAGCCAGGGCTTTGTCAAACCTGACCTTAAAAACCTCTAAATATGTCCACTTCTGTCATCTTATTTCAAAGCTAACCCCAAAAGGAACCATAACACTAGCCTTATTGTATCCTCTCAAAGACTAGTGCAATTTCTCACACGTTTACCTGTTGTGTAACTCTGAGGGACTGATGATGATGATGATGATGATTTAGTTGGTGTTGGCCCTGCTGTGAGCAGGGGATTGGACTAGATGACCTCCTGAGGTCTCTTCCAACCCTAATATTCTATGATCTTGCTCTGCAAAAAGCTGCACTCTGTGTCTAGTGGAAGTTAGGCCTAACTCTGCTGTTTTTTTCTCTTCTTTCCTCCCAGTGTCATGACCAATGTGCAAGGAGTGGTCACCTTAAGTCCTATCCCAGATGCCAGGACCTTTGTGAATGGAAACCTCCTAGTTGAGGCAGTCACCCTACACCATGTAGGGATCCTAGTCTACTGTTCAGTGTTGATAAATGCAAAGTAATGCACGTTGGAAAACATAATCCCAAGTATACATACAAAATGATGGGGTCTAAATTAGCTGTTAACACTTGGAGTCATCGTGCACAGTTCTCTGAAAACTTTTGTTCAATGTGCAGTGGCAGTCAAAAAAGCTAACGATAGGAACTGTTAGGAAAGGGATAGATGATAAAACAGAATATATAATTCTACTGTGTAAATTCAGGGTACACCCACACCTTGAATATTGTGTGCAGTTCTGGTTGCCTCATCTTGAAAAAGATGTATTAGAATTCGAAAAGGTGCAGAAGAGAAGGGCAATGAAAATGATTAGGGGTATGGAACAGCTGCCATATAAAGAGACTAATAAGACTGGGACTGGTCAACTTAGAAAAGAGATATGTTAGAGGTCTATAAAATCATGAATGGTGTGGAGAAAGTGAATGGGGAAGTGTTTTACCTCTTCACATAACACAAGAACCAGGGTTCGCCTGATGAAATTAATAAGCAGCAGGTTTTTTTAAAAAAAAAGTATTTCTTCATACAAGGCACAGTCAATATGTGGAATTCACTGCCATGAAGTGTGAAGGCCAGAAGTATAACTGGGTTCAAAAAGAATTAGATAAGTTCACAGAGGATAGGTCCATCAATGGCTATTAGCCAAGATGGTCAGTGATGCAACCCCATCCTCCTGGTGTCTCCAAGTCCCCAATTGCCAGAAGCTAAGACTGGACAATGGCATGGATCAGTTAAAATTGATCTGTTCTACTTGTTCTCTCTGAAGCATTTGGTACCGGCCACTGTCAGAGACAAGATACTGGGCTAGATGGACCATTAGTCTGACCCAGTATGGCTGTTCTTCCGTTCCTATGTACAGTCAGTAGCTAACATCCCATCCCCCATGATTTTGTGTAAAGTGTGTATGAGATAGGTGGGGAGCTAAACTGCAGAATGACTCTTAAACTATTAAAACCATAGCTGCTGTTGTCCCTTATTCCTGACCTTTACAAGCCTTGAAAAGTTTTTAGCAATACCGTCATGGTATCTAAAGGGGGTTGTGTGCGGGGCAAACCCACTTTGCCAGTGACTACCTTGCTGTGTGTGAATCTCTATTGTAATACCACCTCCATGACCCTGAGGTTGACTCAAGCCCTTTTCAAGAGCAATCTTATTAAGCAGGGAAAAACACTCTTAAAACCAATAACTGGTTAATAGTGAACTCTGGCACATTTGAGGCTAAATTACAATAGGAAGCTATCCTGTTAGAGGAGTGGTTCCCTTAAACAGGCTTGTTCTGGGCCTTGGGGGCTGGGCCTGGGAATGTCTCCTGTAACGTTAACTCTAAGATGTGAGGATACCCTGTGTTGTGATATTTAAGGCATAACTTCAGTGTGTGAAGTTAATAACTCACTTACTGGATAAACTAAAATGAGATGGCTTTTTGTGGGAGGAGATGGTGCTCCTCTTTCAGATCACTGCTTTGATACCTTGTGACTCTCCTATTTATCCTTGTTAAGGGGACAGAGTGATTCTTGGTGGGAACCATTACTTCAGATTCAATCACCCAATGGAGGTCAAGAATGGGCGCCGTGCCTCTTTGATGCCAGCAGGGGGAGCTGATGGGCTGAGGGACTTTGAATTTGCTAAAAATGAGCTAGTTGAAGCTCAGAAGCAGAGGTAACTGGATGTGTTCCGTGACCTTCCCTAATATCTGCTTTGAGCAAAAGTATTTGATCTGCAGTCATAGGCACTCTGGAAACTGCAGACCTAGGCAGTTTGTTCTGTGTATTAACTTGTCTGGCAGCCTTGGAAAATGCCCCATGTGTTCTAGGGTTAAAGCATTTTGTGAGCAATTTGAGCACTTCCAGTTCTGTCTTAACGGCTTTATACAGCAAATGGCGTATCCTCAGCACATAATTAAGGGATGATGCTGGGCTTCATAGAACACTGCACGAGAATGATCATGTTGTTCTCCAATGGACTCTACTAATTATGCTGGCATGTTAGGCTGGATAGGGGGAATAAGGGAAATGTCCTGCAGTTGGTAGGGGGTGGGCAGGTGTGGCCAGGGGGAGGAGTAGCATAAAATAGCTAAATGACTACGCTACTTTAATCTGGCATCTTTCACAAGCACTATAGACTTGCTTCAAAAATACAACCTGAAATAAGTAGTGTTCATTAGGGCTGGTTCTGCCTTGACTGTAGCTCCTAGACTGCCTCAGACAGTGCTTCTCGCTCATGGCTACGTGTGGAGGGCAAAATCAATATTGCAACATTGCCATGTTGCATCAGACTCAATTAGAAACTCTCTGCTTGTCTGCTTGCACTTCCTCTTCCTCTATAGCAGGATTAGTGTAAATGTGGCATGCCTGCCCATGTCAGACTGAGTATGTGGAAACTTGAATGCATGTGAGAATCAGAAGAGATTCTGATCTCAAAGGGAGCATAGCTGAGTGGGCCATCATGCTGTCAAGTACCTCTCTCGAACTCAATCCTTATTGAACCAGTAACTATCAGATTCCTGGGAATAGACAGGAACCCTGACTCCCTGCCGCACCCCCAATCCGAATAGACTGGTTTTGATCCTTCTGAAATGAGTGGCAAGAATGTTGGTGAGCCTGGAGGTATACCGGGCAGGGATGGGCTAGGACTCAACAGGTCTCTTCTCCCTGCATCTCTTCTAATTTGATTGTCAAACAACTCGTACTGAAACTGCTAACTTAGAGTTTTCCATTAGACTCTCTTCAGTTTCAAAATACTTCCAGTTTGTAGATATAAACACCCATAAAATCATTTTAAACTTCTAATGATGTATCCGTGTAAAATACTTAACAGTGACGCAGAAGGAGCCAGTAGAGGGAACGTAAGAGCATGCATTTCAGAGCATGTTTATGCCAAGTGGTGCTGCACCAAATCCCACTACATGGTGGATGTTGTAGGGTGGTGGTTCTCTCCCCCCCCCCCCCCCTTATTTTCACTGGATTTGACTAGATCCTATGAGAATGGACTTCCATGTCCCTGGTGTTCTGAAGCAAACCCGCTGATCCCTCTGCAAAACTGGTGTCTTTCTGGGTTCCCTTTGCACGTAGCTCTGCTCATGGGCAGAGTTTGGGGCCATCTGTAACAGTTCATGGAAAGCCCCATTCCATAACTTGAGGAAGCAGTAAGGTAGGCCCAGGCTGTGGCCACGTCTGCTTTCGCTCTTCTTCTGCTTCCAGAATTGAAATGGAGGTAGAGGAAGCCAGACTGCAGGCACAGAAGGAAATGATGGAAGAGCTTCAGATGGCCAAGGAGCTGGCTCAGCAGGAGCTATGGGCTCAAAGGAGACTTTATGAGGATCGCATCGAACAGCTGGTAAGTTTCTTAGAGTGCCTCCCCCCCATTTCAAAGCAACAGCAAGAAACCATCCCCCACTCTTCAGCCATTCAAACTGCGTCAATGAGAAACTGCCCATTATGTTAATCGTCCAGCTTGAAGCTGATGTGTCTCAGGAATAGCCTTTACCTCAGCCTACATTTATCAAAGGGTAGGAATTAAATGTGCCTGATCGAATTAAATGTGCCTGATCGAAGCACCTCTGAACTCTAGGAAAATCTGTCTTGTGATGTCTGACCCACCTGAAATCATGTAACCAGCGATTCTCTTCCACCTGCACCTTATAGCAGGAAGTTAAAATTCCAACCTTCTGTTCTCTAGGTGGATTTGGGAAGGAAGCCAGGCAGTAATTCAAAAGCAGCCTTGCAGGATGTACAGTGTGTAGCCCACGCCCCTACATAAGCAGCACCGCAATAGCCCGTGTGGTGGAGAGGAAATGCCCATTCCTGAGGCTTTGCTTCCAGGGGGTTGGCGTACTCACTATTGAGCCCCTGGCAGATATTTCCATGGGAGCTGGTAACTGTCCGGGGGGGGCAGAGGGGAGGGGAATGGCTTTAATTCACATTTCTGCCTGCCTCAGGAAGACGAAATGAGTAAGAAACTCCTGAGTACAAGGAAGGCGGCTGAAGAGCTACTTGTGCGCTTGCCTGCCCTCGCTCAGGTCAGTAAGTAAAAGCTGCTTCGTGCTGTGGTGCAGAAGAACAAGCTCTAAAGTAGTTTATATAAGAGAGACTGTCAGTGTGTGACTGTCCTTGGAGGTGTCGCAGATTCTGCTACTGCAGGGCCAATGGCTTTGCTTTAAACAAAAACTATGAACCAAACGTCACTAGTGCTTCCTTCCCCATACACGACTGTTGGCGGACTTGACTTTACAATGTCAGCAGGTGCTAGGGAATGAAATTGCAGTGAGATAAAACTTCATAACACGTCATCCTACTATTTTTTTTCCCCCCTCCTTCTCCTTTTAGCATTCTCCTACCTCATCCTCTCCATTAGCAGTGATTCCTGCCTGGATACCCCTTTTGTCTCCTCTCACAGATCCCTCTACACCATTCAAACTATCCCTTAGTTTGGAGCATCAAGACCTATGCCTAAAACATCCCTTCTGCAGCACTGCTAGAAAATAAATGTTGATAATTAAATTGCTTTCAAAGCATTCAGTGTTGGCTTAAGTCTACTCCTGTTGAACTCAGCAGTAATCCAATTTCATTGGGAATACAGTCTGGCAATGCTGAGCACTTCTGAATAGCCCACCCTAAAATTGTGCGCGTCACCAGTATGTACTAGATGCTAAATGTGGGCAACTCTGGATTCTGTCTCTAACTAAATTTGTCCTTGGATTTCCCCTCCCGGGGATGCTATCTCATCTTGTGCACCATTTAGATTATAAACTCTTTGGGCTTAGACTTGTCTGTGAGGAGTCTAGCACGCTTCTGCACCTGATGAATAAGAGCCATGTTCTTTAAATGGCTAACACGTGACGACAAGCATTAAGATGGAATGGCTGGTCAGGCACAAGAGCTGGGGATTAGTGTTTCAAGGAGTTATGGCCCCAGGGAAGAGTCTGGGGATGGAGAGCCCAGGTGTCCTTAGCTGGTAGTGGTGAGCTGAAAGAATTGTGGCTCATGTCTCTTGAAGGCTCAGGATACCCAGCAAAAACACAGCAAGTTCCTGGACCTCCTTGAGCAGGAAAAAGAGACGCTGGCTCAGGAGATGGAGCTGCTACAGCAGATGTGTGCCACCAAAGAGCAGGAAAGGAAGATTGTGTCTGCTGAGAGTAAGTGGTTGGGTGTGTGGGTTTGTTTTTTAAATCCTCCTCAAACTAAACTTCAGGCTTGTCTTGTCTGGTAAACTTACTGGAATTGTTTCCATTTCTAGACCAAGCTCAGTGGACAGCCCTCCAGCTTTCCATAATGCTGCAAGAAGTCAATGTCATTAGCAAGAGCTTAAACAAGCACACGATCTTCAGCAGGTAGCCCTGTTTGCTGGAGTTGGGTCTCAATCCCCCTAAAGAAATTTATAAAAGGCAGAGGGGTCTAAACCTCTCAAATGAAGCTAGGTGTGACTTTTCTGAATTCTGTTAGACGTTGGTCCAACAGCTACATAGTCCAATGTCGAGTGCAACTTGAATGTGCTTCTTTAAGGAACTCCAACTTGTTCAACTCCACCAGGGTGGATGGAACCCAGTACCCTTCACCACACCAGTCTTGTGGGGCACAAAATGGAAAAGGGGGTGTGGTAACTGGACAAATGTCTGAACCAGAATGATGAGAATTGGTTAACTATTGTCCTGAAACTTCCACTATGATTTTATAATGGCTTAAGTGGGAGCAAACTGAATAAGAAGAATAATGGCTCCGGCTCCTATTTTTTTCTACTAAAAGTTCCTAGGTTACTCTGATTTGTTATAGACGATAGCACTAAATAGGAGCCTTGCCCAGACTCCCTCGAAAGGCTCTGTAATACCAGCAGCTGGTGTCCTACTGCGCAGGGACACAATTGAGTCTGTTCCTGCAGACAATATGCCTGTCACTGGAAACTATAAAACTGGCAATTAATGGAAGAGGCTCTGTGTTGAGCTTTCAGTCTGGACAATACGAAGGGTCTGGAAGAGCAAGATTAAGCCTGGCATGTCTACAGGAGCTTGTTAAACAGTCTCAGCAAGGTTTTAGGCATTCAGAAAAAGAAATGGTCAGAGTTGACTCTTCAAATGAGCCTAGGACCCAGGCTAGCATTGGAATAGAACCAGCAACGCTGAGTCTGCGCCTGGGAAAGGAAGGAATGTCTCCTCAACTGAGCAGTCAGCTGGGTGCAATGGGGCTCATCCAAAATATACATCAAATAGGATTTGTATCAAATGTAACTTTAGTTACAGTTCCTCCAACTACTGCCCTCAGTTAGTGTCTAAATACAACCTGCATCAAGACTTAAATATATAAAAATCTTTCTACAGTGCTCTGAACGCATCAAGGGGATGGGGGGGGGGGGACACTATTCAGCATTTAAAGTCTCTGTGTTGTGTTTTGTAACTAAACTTACACATTTACTAATGTGACGGTCTGGGAACTAGACACGCTATGCAGATAGCACATGGAATTAACATTTGCACAATTCTGTTTAAAATGTGCTGCCCCAGTGCTCTAAATGGATGGCTGAACTTCAAAGTGAACCAGCACATAAACCCTCCTGCACTCCAAACCGCCCCCCCCTTCCCCTGCCCCTGAAAGCACCGAATTTCCCGTGACCCAGTTCTGGGCACTCAACTCGCCCTGACTCCTAGAAAGAACTTCACAGAACAAATAGAGCTCACAGCTTGACTTGAACATTAACAAATGTCTCTCCCTGGTGAACCAAGTGGGGGGGCAACTTCCCCAGGTGTCTCACCCTTCCTGACCTCTACATTGTGGTGCAGTTAGCTTGAGCAGCCTGTCTGAGCTCCACTGCCATGGGCTTACAGCATAAAGGAGGGTCTCTGAGGTACTTGGCAACTCAAAGAATTTTAAGACTTTGTAGGCTCAAGCTAATGCACCTGGCACTGGGCCCAGTTACCTTCTGGGTTTAAGTCACAAGCCTGAAGTTCTCCAGGTAAGAAATCTAAGAACCTTTTCTCTGCTCTTTGTGCTGCCAAAGAATGGGGCTTAAATTCTTTGGAGCCAAGTCCAGTTTCCCATCTTTCTGCAAGTGGTGCAGAATAGCTCCTAATGGCTCTCCTAGGAAACAAAACAGTAAGGAAGGGCTGGGGAGAAGCATATGTGAATCTATCTTCATGCTGCTTAAAGCCCCATAGCCCAGGGGGTGGCCCACTGAGCCACTGGGTGTAATCCCATTGCATCAAAGAGAGGCATCAGCATCCCATCTATGCTTTAACCCTTGTGGAGTGGATCTCTTTCTTAAGGGGGGGGAACCCCACAAGGATGCAGGCAGCTTGGCCAGCTAATCTCGAATTCCTTGTTTTCTGTCAGGGGCAGGAGTCCTCTCAGCCGTCAGACATCAGGAAAGCTACTGGGGAAAGGTAAGTAGGCTTGTTATACACCACTGGATACCTCTTCTGCGCTAATGCTGCTTAAAATCAATAATCCAGCGGCATTAGACGTAATGATGAACTAGCAGGGTCTGGTTCTGTTTTTTGCGCTTATCAAAATAGGGTTAAAAAAATAATAATAAAACTAGGGCAATCAGGAGATCAAACTGCTCTTTATTCCTTCTCCAACAGAAGGAAAAGATTTGGTTCCTATTAATGAAAATGGCGCTGGGCAGTAACCGCACAAGTAACCCGTGCTTCCCACTGGCTACACGTGGAGCCTGTTACCCACTTTGGAGTCTGAAGTAGGGGATGATTATTTTCAGACGTTGGCTGAAAGAACTGTCTTGGCTAGGTGAGGCGTGCTGCTCTATTTTTCCCCCCTACCCCAGACTGAGTCATTCTGAAGTTAGGATACTAAACTTAAAAAATAGAAAAAAATGCCAGCTATAGTTCCTATATGTTTCTGGGAGCGTCCAGACCAATGGGGCGGGGGGGTCTGTCACTGCTTGCCGTGTAACTTTGGGTGTCTTCATGCTACGGTTCAGTGCCCTGACACCAGTAGCCAGCTGACATAAGGTCCCTCCCTGGCTTCCATTAGCCTAGTTACTACTTTCAGGGTGACCTCAAAATCCCTTCTGGTCATGAGGGCCCCCAAATCTGTCTCCTCAAGTTCTTGGATACCACTCAGACTTCCCCTCTGGTTTGTCACCCCAAAGGTGGGAAACCTGCCCTCAATTGTCAGCTCACTGGTGCAAACCCTCCACACAGCTTGTACAACAGACCTGCTTGAGGTAAAAACAAACAGTTTATTTAATAGAAAAATCATAGCTTCAAAGATGAAATAGTGAGGGAAAGCAAACACAAGTTACACAGAAAATGAATATAAAGGCATAACGCCTGAGTTTGCACTTTTCTATTGGCTAAATTCCATTTCCTACTGCCCCCGAACAGCTTCCCAGCATGCCCTCAGCCCTACGCTTTTATACACAATAACATTCAGTTGATTCAATTGGTTATTTGGTGTGGGGGAGGTTCAGACCCTTCAGTTCTCTCCTTGGGGTGACTTTTTTCAGTCCCTCTCAACGAAGAACATGTCTGTTAAGCTGCTCTCCGGGTTTCGTCCAGCTACCTAGTGCATGTACAAAACAGCGTGTTGAGGGTTTTTTCCTCTTTTGCCTAACACCCCAGTGCCTCTGGACACTCCCGTTCAAAATGCCAGCTGTGCTGCTGTCTGCAAACTGCTGATCGATTCAGCAATGGAGGCTCTTGGAAAGGAGGAGGAATCTGGCAGCCTCCTCTTAAAGATGCTGCTGGATCTGAAAGCAGTACTAGACTCCAGTGCAGCCATTGCTCAAGCCTGCGAACAGTGTTTCTACAGCACTGCTATGGGTAAGTGCTGGCTGGGTCATGTTTACACCAGCAGCTGGATGGTGTCTGCCTGGTCACTCCAGACCCCAGAACCCATCCCAGGCTTTTCTCACCCTTTAACATAGGGATCCCCCTTCCTTCCTCTCCACCCTTCCCAGTGTCTGATGATCGCAGCATCCAGCCCCACTGCATCAAGGTTTCCTCCGCAATAGATCAGCTAGCAGTCTGTGTCAGGCTTTTGGAGACCTCTGTTCCTGGATCTGGTGCTCTGAAGGACCATCTAGAGGCT
Source organism: Terrapene triunguis (assembly GCF_002925995.2). Lineage (NCBI taxonomy): Eukaryota > Metazoa > Chordata > Testudines > Emydidae > Terrapene > Terrapene triunguis. The sequence goes on from NW_020664589.1 coordinate 16,458,679, forward strand.
GAAGTGAAGAAGCTTGGTGGGAATGTTGCCTTCCTGCTGAACGTAAGTCACTGTCCCCTTGAACTCCTGCGAAAGGCCATTCCATTGCCTGACCATGGCGATGGACTTTCCTAACCATGTAATGAGGAGGAGAAGCTGGTGAACGGGCAGCAGCTGTTGCATGAGAAGTCCTCTTGCATTATGTTTAACTGAACCACTTGCTTCACAGGATGTGGGGCCTCAAATACCAGCAAGGTGGCTGCAGAAACTCTTAATGCTGCCACCACTACTCGCTTAATGACTTTGTCCTGTCCTTTTGGTAGTCGGGAGCTTGGCTCCCATGGGAGGATAGACTTAGGTGGTGGTGACCCTGGATTCTGTACATCTCTGCTGGACCTGTTCACCTCCCTAGCTCTTGCCATCCATTGGAGGCAGGAGCCTGTGACAGAGCCTGTACTATGGTGCCGAGAACCAGGCAGGAAGTCCTGAACTTCTGCACTCTGAATTCTCAGCCTGAGGACTGTACAGGGGAAGGCTGGAGAGGTGCCAGGACACCTGACAACTTCAAACCTACTCAGTCCAGCCTCCCTTCTGGGAGCTCTTAATGCTGCTCCTGATCTGACCAGAGGGGTGTCTCTCTAATTTACAAACATTGAATCTATCTCCCCTTGTAAGTATTCTCACACTTGCTTCTTATCAAACTGTCTGTACTTGGCTACCTTGATTATCACTTCAAAAGTTTTTTTTCTCTTACTTAATTGGCCTCTCAGAGTTGGTAAGACAACTCCCACCTGTTCATGCTCTCTGTATGTGTGTATATATATCTCCTCGATATGTTTCACTCAATATGCATCCGAAGAAGTGGGTTGTAGCCCACGAAAGCTTATGCTCTAATAAATTTGTTAGTCTCTAAGGTGCCACAAGTACTCCTGTTCTTTTCTCTAATTCCTTGTATCCCCCTCCTCCTTGCCAGGAGTTGAGTCAAAGCACACAGCCTCCATAGTGCCTGATTTGACTGGAACCAGGTCCACAGAATCCTGGACTCGTGCAGAACGCAGAGAACCAGGGGTGGCCCTGACTCAGAGTTGCTGATCTGCTGATTAGTCCTTTTCTGGCATGTTACTTAAGGCTATAATGCGCCTCAATCCTTGCTCCAGTTGTCTGCAGCGGTGAGGCATCGCCTATGTGTGCGTTGTGCTGCTAAGAAATAATCTGTCTAATGAGAGCTGAAATGGGGGATGGGCGAGAATAACGGAACTGTCCCCACTCTATCTGGCAACACAAGCAGCCTGCAAGAATGGCTCTGCCTAGAAAATGCATGTAAACCTGGGGCTCTACTGATCTAGTGTCTGTCTGTAAAAGCCTCGCTGCACTAAGCGTGCACTGTAAAGATGATGCTTGTAATGAAATCTAGAGAGAGTCAACTTGAACATGTGCTGCCGGCCTTCTTGCCTCCCTTCTGCAGGGCTGTGAATGTGAAATTACATCCATGATCCTGGAATCCAAGGAGCAAATTGAGCAGTCAGTGATCGCTGTTGCTAGCTGGCTCGGTCAGCTAATGGTTGCTGTGGGGCCGGAAGCCAATCTTGAACGAACTGAGGTGAGGCTGAACCTTTGCCTGGGGGAGGTGGGGATGACTGTCCAGTTGTCAATCAAAACGCTGCTTCCACGGATGCTGACACTGCTCCCTGTCTGTGAGAGGCTGGTTGATGAGAGCCCCATCCAGGGCTGATAGTTCAGAGCCTCCTATGCTCTCTAATTGCTCCCTGGGATGGTGGGAACCTCCTTGGGAGCTGGGCATTGTACTGCTTGACAAACAGCTCACTACACTACCAAAAATAAAGCTGTCCAAGTCCAAATATTTGCCAAACACTCTTTGAATACTGATGAACTCTCATCTTCGAAAGCTTCTCTGCCACACATGCCTACTCAGACCGGGGGTTCAGCTGGGATAGAAACCAGGCCTGGTGTACCTTCTAGCTGGCTGGAGCTGAACTCTGCAGTAAGCTCCCCGGTTTCTGTGGCAAAGTGGAATCTCTGCAATGGATTGATCTCACAAGTGACGGTGATGGGCTTTTTTTAATAGAATTAAATGCCCAGGTTAACAATACTATGAGTAGCCCAGTATTCCTGCTCATAGCAAGATCTAAAATCCAGCTTATGCTGTACCCAAAATTCTCAATTTTCCGTGTGCTGGAGACTTTAATGGGCAGATTGCCAATGCATATCTGCATTGTAAGAGTTGTGTTGATGGCAGCTCTGGAGGCTTTGACTGCTGAGAGTGGGGTCTGGTGGGGGGCAGGAATGGCTGAGAATTTTGGTCCTGAGGAGCTGATCTGTCTCCTCTTGTGGCTTGCAATGGGGATGGGAGGGAAGTGACTGAGCTTGAGGGAAATGTAGGCTTCAATTCCTACTCTTGCATCCTGGCAACCAACAGCCCCTGCCCCAGTATCCATCAATGGATTCCACAGCAGTGAATAAGCCCAGCTCTGAGTTGTCCCTCCCAGAATGCTTTGTGAAATAGGCAATGCTGACAGTCCGATGACACTTCACTAGGATGGAATGTTTGTGGTTTCAGTTCCTCCCAACCAATGTGACTGAGGCAGTCGCTGGAGGGGCAGAGAGCTATATTGATATGCAGATTGATAAGAACACAGAGGAACTCCTGGACCTGCAGCGCCAGAACTTGTCTTCAGGAAAGCAGGTAATGTAACTTTCCAGGTGTGGAGGCTATTGTAGAATAGCTGCTGCGGCAATAAAGCTGGCGAGCAAAGTGCTCTGTTGTCGGGGTGTGTCGGAAGGGTTGCAGTTCTAATGGCAATAATTGCGAATGCCCTCGAAGGGAAGACTTGGTAGACACTCTTGCTACCTGTGCAAAGCTTTCAAACAAAACTTGAGGGGAAACAGTGGAGGTCAGCCTGGCGCAGTAGGAGGCGGGGCAAAAACAAATACTGCAGTGGAATAACACCCCCTACTGGGTTGGGGGAAACTTTAACTTTACGAGGCAGTGAGCTGCAACGTGACCTAATGCAACAAAGCAAGGGAGCGTGTTCACCTCTGCATCTCATTTACAAACACTGCTTCCTATTTGATTTGGCAAATATTTGCTGAGTGTGTTGAGCATACAGATGTCACTGCCCTGTAAATGAGACGCTCCGCTCTGAAGCAGTGTAAAGATTTGCAAGCTGTGGTGATGGTGTGCGATCAAGAACTCTTGCTAATATGGTATAATTCCTCCGAAAACTAATATCGGCTTTTTAAATTGAGCCCATGTAATCGGATGTTTAGCTGGCTTGAAAATACTTAAATAGAAGCAAACCCAAGGTTGGTTACTCCCCCAGAGTCCCCAGCACAGCTTGCTCCATCATTCCACCATTAACTGCAAACCGTCAGGTGTCACAAAACATTTTGAGTAAGCAGGCTGTGTCTGTATCACAGCTGACTGTGTAAGTAGGAATAAGACCATCGGGAGACAATGGGTGCCTTAGAATGCCTCTTGAACTTATAACTGCCTCATGAGAGAAGATGTACTGATGGCTTGACTACTGTTTACACGTAGGTTCATCATTTGTGTAGACACTCATCCCTCTTCTCAGGTGTCCCTGAATGGCTGGCTGGGATTCTGCTGCTCCCTGCATGGGAAATGGACTGCAGTGTTCCATTTTAATTGGGGAGAGGGGAATTCACGTGCAGAGTTGGCTTACAGGGTGGTGGATAAGGGCACACTTCTGGGACCATCCAATGCTTACTGTGGCAGTGAGTCTGACTCTGCACTGACTGGTGCTCACCGAGTCTAAGTGTAGTTTAAGGCAAACCTACAGGACGCACCAATCAGTGCAGTCTCCCCTTGCTGACTTTGCTCTTGGTTATCTGGGGATAGAGGAATCTGCTCACGTTTATTCTCTCCTCCCCCTGCCCCCATGAAGTGGGGAGATAGAGGCCTCAAATCCTACAGCCTGCCCTGATATTGCTCCCCATGTTCTCTTCACCAGTGGGTCTGTCTCTACAGCAGGGTGTCCAGCGTACCAGACTAAGACCTTGACTCTGAGCCAGTGCCCACCATCTCCCATACAGCTGTGCATGCTCTCACTCACAATGATGCCTACTGCTTGGTGCCCCAAGAGACACTTTCTGTGCTTGCTTATCTTTTCTCCTTTTTAGCTGGCAGAGGAAGTCAGAAGACCGCTCCTCTCAGTTGGAAGCTCTCTGCAGTGTTTTATAGAGAAATGCAAAATATTCTGGGTAAGTGTATGTGTATGTGGGAAGGGCAGGGGCTGTGCAGTTCTTGGAATAATCTCCATCGGTTGGGCATGGTAAAAGAAGGGTTGTTCACTGAAGTCACATGGTAACTTCTCTGGCTGAGAACTCTTGTGGCACTGACACTTGTCTAGCTTGCCAGACTGACATTCATACAAGGTGCTTTATAAAGTACCTCTTTTCTTGTGTCCAAGGCACTCTGTGGAGTTGCTGCTTTGTTGAGGAGCCTGCCTCATGGGAAGACATACGCCTGCTTCACTAACTTATACTCCAAGTGATTGCTCCTCCCCAGCCTCTGCGGAGATGCCTCTTGGAATATAAGCAAGAATAGCCCAGAATTCAGGGGAAATCGCTAAATAGCAGGGAAGAGGTGAGAACAGGTTTCTAGTCTAGCTAATAAGTCTTTATTTATTTTTTTTTTTTAATAGAGGGAATTTGAATCTTTCAAAAAACAGAAGTCAGAAAAACCTCCAAGTCTGAGTTTCCAAGAGCGTCTTTCCTGTTATAAAACTTTAAGCTGTGACTTGAATGCTCTCCAGGTGGCTTGGAAACAGGCCTCTACAATTGCTTTGCAGTGTCTGAAAGGTAATGCATATTTACTCATCTTACTCTTGTCTGGTCTATTTGGAGATGGTCTTCAAATTGCTGGGTGGTCGTGCCTGCAGTTGCAACTGTATGCTTCAGGCAAATGCAGCTTCTGAACATAAGTAATTGGATCTTTCTTTGATCCCCACTAGGACCAGCTACTGTTTAAAATATTTAGAGTGAAACATGTTGGCACACAACTCTGAAAGATTTTCAGCCCAAGAGTTAACTGATTCCACAGCTAAACTGTCTTCAAAGAGCCTGTGTTCAGGAAACCTTGCGTGTTGTTCTATTACACATCTTTGTTTTGGTTCTTTAAACTGCACCACTGTAAATTCATGTATGTGAGTGGAGACTGGGTGGAGGGCAGTACTCATCGAGGACTACATTTTCTCCCCCACCCCCCCTTTCCCCATCTGTAAAAGGCAGGTACTATATACATATCTCATGAGGGGGTTGAAAGCAGCACAACCCAGGCAAGCACAAAGTCAGGACACCTGCATCTCAATTCTGGCTGTACCAGTGTCTAGCACTCTGCTTTTAGGAAAATTTGTTTAACCTCATTTTACACCTGGGTATATAGGGAACACTTACCTCCTGAGTTGGGTGTTAGAACTATTTAATGGTTTTGCAAAGTTCTCTAGCTAGTGAAGTGCTGTGGAAGTCCTAATGGCCTCATTGTAAGCAGGAAAGCACTCAGTTAAATACTTGATGAAAGATGCAATCTGAATTTCTTTTGGTTTTGGCTCTGACCACCTCCCCTGCTCCTCACAGCAGACCAGGACCCAGACCTAGCAAAGCTGAAGCAAGCCACAGAGACCTTCTCCAAAACTGCTGTGCTGCTTGCCAAGACTTTTGATGCTTTGTGCAGCACTGCTCATGCCGAATCTCCTCATCAGTCAGTTTACCAACTGGCAGTGGTGACTAAGCAGACCGAAGCAGCTGCCTCCCAGATCCATTCTTCTGCTAGAGATTTATTGCAACTAGCGCAGAGACTGGGGTCTGATAATTGCCTTCGTTCCGGGATGGAGGCCCTGAAGAACAAAAGGCAGTTGCCCATGAATCCAGGGCCTGACTCAAGCATTCACTTACGGGGGAGGAGTGGGAACTATGTGCGTGTTGCTGTAGCAAAGCTGAATCGAGCATTAATCAAAAGAGAACCTCTCCCTTGAGGCTAAGAATGCTGGGGCACTGTGGAGGTGGCCCAAATACTCTAGTCTTAAAATCCTGCCTCCAGGCTCCCTGCTCCAGGGACCATTGTGGGAATGTGGCTTTGAAAATCACAACAGCACTTCACATGTTGTCCTACCTGGGAACCTTTATAAGCCTTGTTCTAATCTGTAAGGCCCTAGGCATTTAATGTCTGTTTTACTCATTTGATTACGGAGTGGTGAAAAGCGAAGTTCTAACTGAAATTAAATAACTTGTGTATTTTGGGAGCACAGTCACAGCCCAGCTTTAATTTTTTTTAAAGAAGTGTTTAAATTCAGGCATGTAATTACCTTAATGATCTCTCCTCTTTCATGGGTGTCTGTGGTGGCACAAACTGCTTGTAAGGTATTAGGTAGAGAGGCCTGAATATGTTGATGTACATTAGCAACACTACTTGTATCTCTCTCTCTCTCTCTTTTTGTTTCTTGTTAAAAAGAATTTAACTAGTTTTGTTAGAGCATAGTTTTGTTTGGCCAAATCATGTCCCTCTACTGTTGCTGTCCAAAAGGTTTCAAATGGACTTGTCCGTGCTTCCCCAACTTTTAATACTAAAAAGCCGATGCTTTGTATTCTGCTCTAATGTAAAATAAACAGATTTGGAGAAACTCCCCTGGGCTGTGACGGCTGCGTTTAGTTTGCTCCTGTGGTGCTGGGTGTGGGGTGAAAACACTGGAGGCCTGGAAGTCTTTAGTAGGATGTAGAAGGGCAAAGTTGGTTAGACAGGTGGGTGCCACAGGGTGGGATGTCCTATCGGGCCCAGACTTGTGGAGAGGTACAGGCCTCTCTAGGCTAGTTTTGGAGAAGCATTTAACCCTGTTTCTCAACTGCTCTGATACCAGGGCCTAGCTTGGTGCCTTCCTAAATTCTCAGGGAGCACTGAGGGCCTGATGCTGGTCTACAGATCGGTCCTTAAGAAACTCTGACCCTCTCCCTTACCACCACCCCAGCAGCCTCCGCCAGCAGCTAGCCCCCCGGCCCTGGGCTGGGGGGGAAGGCAAGCAGCCCCCTCCTAGCCAGCTGTCCGTGGGGCCCACTCCTGCTGCAGGCAGGAGCTGCCTGGGGCCAGCCCCCCTGTGCCTGGGGCCAGCCCCCCTGTGCCCGGGGCTCATCCTGCTGTTGCTCCTTGCTCCAGCCTGGGGCTCCAAGGAGGTAGGAGGGCGAGTGCCCAGCCCGAGGAGGGGCGCGGAGCTGGAGCTGGCTCGCGGGGGCCCCGTGCAGCCGGGGGAGCTGTCCGGTTACTCGGCTGGGCTGGGCCAGGGGCCAGCGGCCCCCGCCCCCGACGGCAGCTCGCCAAGGGGCCGAGTGGGGCGGCGGCGGCGGCTACGCACCCGGCTGCGATTTGCATGTGAATGGCCGGTCCGGAGCCGCCTCTGCCGCGGGCGCGGGGCCGGGCGCGTCCCCTCCAGCCGAGCCCATGCGGACAGCAGCGCCCCGCGCCCCGGGGCCGGCGTGAGCCCGGGGCCGTCGGACGGTAGGAGCCGGGCGCGGGGCGCGGGGCGCGGCCGGGGCCGGGCGGTGGAGGCGGAGGTGGGCGCGCAGGGAGGCTGCAGCTTTCCGGGGACGGGACCGGCTCGCTGGAGCCGCTGCCCGGGTCCGAGCCGGGCGGGCTGAGCTGCAAGCCCCGCCGGGGTGAGCCGCCTGGGGCAGGTTCCCAGCCGGGAGGCACCGGCTCCTCGGCAGCTTGGCCTCGTCTCGCAAGAGGCTGCGCGCAAGGCGCCCGCGGGGTCCGCACGGGCGAGAAGTTGCTCCGTGGCCGGTTTGTCCCGCGCTGGGTGCCGCCGGCTGAGCTGCAAGGACCGCGTTTAGAGTCCGGTGGGTTTATCTGGTAACGAGCTGGTCAAAGGGGAGAGCAAACGTTCAGTCCCTGTGGCTGTGCCCCGGCGGGATGCTGGTCTGAGGGTGAAAGCGAGACGTTTGGTGGTGAGGTGAAACTTGGGGGGACGCAAGACCAACCCGCCTCCTGAAATGGGTGCAGCGGTGTGCAGCGCCAGTCCTGGGGGAGTCGGGTACCCCCCGGAGTTGCCTGGCTGGTTATTTGATGCGGCTGGGGAGCTGGTTGCCCTGGGCTGTGTCTGTCAGTCTTTGAGGATTTGGGGTTTTTTTTGGGGGGGGGGTGGATTTAAAAAAACCAGTCACAACAATTGTGGGTTTTACCCACTCAGATACAACATTAAATGATTAAACTCCTCAGAATAACACGCCACCAAGTAACAGAGGGTCCTGTGGCACCAAGTAGCACCCGGGGAGGATTATCTGCTTCCTGCCACAAAGCACCAGTGCTGCTTTTTAAAATCAAGCCCTTTTAAGTGCTTTGCTGCTTATTTTTGCATCTGGTGCGAAGTCCAGTTTCAACAGACTAATATCTCTTCAGCATCAGCCAGTTTCTTTCAAAACAAGATGAGTTTGGTTTAAGTAAACGATTTTTAAAACTTTGCAAGTGGATGTGTAATATCCACATGGGCAGTGAGACAGGAAGCCTGTGCAGGCAAAACTTCCCCCCAAGAATAAGAGATCCCCCAACTTTTATAACGAAGTCGTTCAGCCCATTGCCTTCAGTCTCAGGTCTGCATTGGCTCCAGTCCCGTCAGAGACCTGCAGGGAGTTAGGTGGTCTCAGCATAACCACCAGCTGACATTACAGCTGCTCAGTGTTTTCTCTCTTGCTTTGTGTCGCTTGGGTGCGTGGCTGGCTCCTTGTGGGGCGAGGAGGTTGTGAAAGTTCTCCTTGGGGTGAGAATTAACAGATTCATCCTGCGGGTCTCGGATATTGTGTTTATACAACATCAGCCTTCCAGCTGCTGAACCTGCACACAACACCCCTCCTGTGGAAGCAATTCCCTTCCCCCCTCACCTTGCACCCCAGAATCATTCTGCCCCCAGACCTCTCTCAGAGCCAGAATCACCCACCAGACAGGTATGGATTGTACATAATTTACAGTGAAATGAAGAAATCCTGGCGCAAGAAGAGAGTAAGTGTGTGACCGGTGTCAGTGCGGTTTAGGTCTGAAAGAATTACTATTGCATGAAGGGGATAGAATAATTGGTTCTTAGTTACAGTGTTGGGGGAAGAATAGATTATTTAAACCTCTAGGCCCCCGAAGGGTTGATGGTGGAAAATACCAGGTATCTTGCTGGTTTGGGTTTGGAGCATGAAGTCTTCCTTTAACAGGCACATTTTATTATAGGAAGGGAGTTTGGTCTGGAGGCTAAAGCACAGCGCTAAGCAACAGAAGGTCTGGGTTTCATTCCTGGCTCTGCCCCAACTGTCTACCTAGGGGGTTTATTATCCATGCCACCCATTGCTGTAGCATAAATTCCGTAGAAACGGGGCAGTCACTAGCAGACTAAATGGAGTCTGTGCTAGGGCATTTGTTGTTTATTTGGGGGGCAGGAGGGGTTTGGGAATAGAAGGGGTGTTCATTCCTTATGCTAGAAAGGCTTTCTCAAGGAGGAAGGCTTTGGAATGTTTCCTAGAGATGACCAGACTCTCTGGATTGGCCTGATTTCCTCTGGAAGGTTGTTCTGCCGCTGGATCCCTTCGACCAAGAACACTTTATCCCCAGCTCTCACATGCTGCGTCCTGGGCTTTGGGATATGCACAGTCCCAGGAGCACAGCTGCCCCTGTTCTTCATAGATTGAAAATGGTATTAGAAGTAAGTGTGGCGTGATCCACCCTGGGTTCTGACTCTTCACCTCCTGCTTTACACCTGGGGAAGCCAACACCTACCTAAGGGATGTGCTGGGAGGTTCAATCCATTGCCGATAAAAGGCCTTGTGACGCTGGGGTGAAAGGCACTAGAGAAGGTAAAATAATATTATTGTACTTTCCCTTCCAATGGACAAGATCGTTTTTCAATCAGATTTTTAAATGTTCAGATCTGTCTTTGTCTGTGATACAAGTTAATATAAAACTAAAGCAAAGCATCGCTGTCCTAATGTGCAATCGACATCTCTTAGTTTTCCCTTGTATTCATTTGCTTTGCCACAGGGGACTGGTGCAAGGCGTGTGGACATAATGCTCATTATAGTCAATCATCCCATTGCTACATGGTCATCTTCTCTAGTTCTTTCTTCTGTGCAAATCCGGATTAACTTTTTGTGGGCCTGGCGCCAAACATATTTGTGCCCCCCTGCCCCCGGGAATGAAGGGGTCAGGGGCAAGAGCACAGGGGGCAGGGTGGATTTGATTTAAATCATGATTTAAATCACTAGTCAGGAAGACTCGATTTAATCATGGTTTTCTACATAAAAGTGCATTCTTGTTGGTTGTTATAACCTTAATACATATTCTTCACAACTCAGAGATAGATAGATGTAGGTTTTATTTTTTAGAAGGTACACACTATACATTTTTAAACAGTGATTTATTTTGAAAACTTTTCAGATGAGTTTTACAACTATATCAGAAAATGAATGATTGTTTGGTAATTTCATTTACCAAAGATAATTGAAGCAGATATTTATGAAGTCATTGGGAGGTGAACTATCTCCAGTTCAACAGGTTAATCATTAATATTTGGAGGATTTTCTTGCCAGGCTGTATTAGGAGGAGAACATCACCAGACAGACATTTAAATTGTTTTATTTAACTAAAACAACAACGTTAAGTATTCTGGATTTTTTTCTTCAACAGCAAACATAATATTTTAACAAAAAAGCATATGTCCCTCGCTTCTCACATTTATCTCCAGACTTCTTCTCCTTGTCCAGATCTATTCCGCCCCCAACAATCTTCTATTCATTGAACTTTTTGAAACTTTGCACTTTTAGAGAGAGGTAAGGGATTGACTCTGTGTACACAAATTTGCAGAGGGACAATAGAGTTGTTCTGTTATTTCTCACCTCTATATATTATTTATTTATTTAAAAACATTTTTGCTGTTAACAAGCACGTTACCTCTGGAGACACAAATCCACAGTTTGAGAGCTGCAAAACTAAGCATCTCTGATGGTATCTTCTAGACTGAGCACTGAGTCCCATTGGGTAGATAGAAAGATTAACCTAAATAATCTATACAGAAGCCCCTGGAACCCTATAAGATTGAGTCCCTAATCCATGAACTATTGGAACTCATTTACAAAACTCTTCTTAAACATTACATGAATATATTCTCATACTACAGAATTAGAATCTATAATCCCTATTCCATGATGAGATATAATGTATCTTAATTAAAACTATCTTTAGATGGATTTTTGAGAGAAAAAAACTAATTTAAATAAAAAAAAAATCTGAGGAGCTTGCCTGGGGGCGGAGCCTGCCCGGCCGCAGCCCAAACCCCAGGAGCCGGCAGCACCAAGCTTCTGCCCCCACAGGAGAGGGCGGGGGGCGGGGGGGCGGAGAAGAGCAGGCCGGGCACCATGGCGCCAAATCCACTACTGCTTCTGTGCAGTCCCATGAGAGTCCCCTGACTCTGGTCATGTTGAATGTTCTTTTGTTCGTCTTCCCAGCATTTAGCATCTCAGTCAATGTGCTTTTTCCTTCTTTCTGGGGGCGGGGAGGGGGAGAAGGGTGTTCCACCCCTGGCCAGCTAACAATGTCTGGTTCCTCCAGACCTGCAGGCTGCTCGGTTAGAAACAGAGTCTCTTTCACGTGGTCTCCAAAGTGCTTGTATTTTAAATTCTGACTGCCAAATGGATCAGCACTTCCTCTTTGGGCAATGTCACCCCCCCTCTTGCTTTTTGAAAAGCTAGCTTTCGAAATCTCCATGTGGTATCATTTTCATGGGACTCTAGGTGCCAAGGATTGGCTATTGAGAAATAGATTTTGTATGTGCAGGACCACCACCGGGTTAGTGGTTTAAAAGCAGGGGATTGAGAGTACTCCTGGCTTCTCTCCTCTTAACTGTAATGCTGATTTCTTGTGAGCAAGTCACTTAATCTCTCTGCACCTCAGTTTACCCACCTGTAAAATGTAAGGGTTGTACCAGTTTGTGATGGTTAGTCCCTACGCTACATCTTATCAGAACCTTTACAAGATCCCATTGTCTGGCCAGCACATCTACCTGGAAACGTTGTCAAAGATCTCGTTTGACACTGCTCAGAAATGTAATTTATGCCTCTGACTTGATTTGGTTAAAAGCCGGTAAGGAGGGTTCACTAACCGTCTGACTTATGAACTAATGATACAGCTTCTGCAGAGTTATCGGCTTCTGGTATCTCATCTGTAACAGGCACAGAGTGGGTCTAGCAGGCTACCTAGGATGGATATTTTCTGTTGAGTCTCTTTCCCCCTGTTTCTGTATGCAAGAGTTAGCTATACAGCTGCAAGACATCGTTATCTAGCACTGCTTTGTCCATTCCAGCAGAGAGGGAAAGATTTCCAACCAGTCGACATGGTCAGGCGACACCCGAGACCTGAGTACTGGTTCCTCAGCTTTCTGGTAAGTTTTACAAGGACTTAATTGCTTTGAGTAGCTGGATAATTTGAATGCTTAAAACAGCTAGGAATTGTCCAAAGACATTTCCCTAACAGTCAGGATGTTGGAACACGGGGCCTGAGTCCTAGGTGAGGTCATTCTGAGTGACACTGGAATAAATCTCCTAAAATAAAATGAATGAACCCTTCTACACCTTTTCTGATAGTTCAATGTATTTAGTCATTGGCTTGTTATCGATGGCGCAATCCAAAGGAGATGGTTGCTACTGGTCATGCTCTGGTAGGTTCCATCTTCCAGTGTTTCAGCAAGAGGTAGATTTCACTTGGCAGATTCAGGCACTTTAATAATAGGACTTTGCTTTTAGAGCCTCAGCAATGGATATTGTTATATTTCTAGTTTCCTGATTATTCCATGTAGCTGTGTGGAGGAGATATTTCGCTGTGAAACGTTTACTTTCAGAGGTTCTTTATACACATGTGTATATAACAAGGAAAACTTGCTAGAACAGTGCAGTGTGAGCAGAGACATCAGACTCCATGGGCTTAAACAGGAAACTAAGCAGTAAACGTACCCTCTAAACCAGGGGTCCCCAACGCGGTGCCCGTGGGCGCCATGATGCCCGCCGGGGCATCTATGTGCGCCTGCCTACTGGCTGCCAGATAAGCAGCCGCCGAAAATCAGCGGCATTTCGGCGGCGGTGCTTCTTGACATTGCCGTTTCTCGGCGGCATTTCAGTGGCGATGCTTCCTGGCGTTGCCGCTTCTCGGCGGCTGCTTGTCCGGTGACCACGCTCCTTGGCGGCTAGTCGTCCGGCGGCCGCCACATGAAAAGGTTGGGGACCGCTGCTCTAAACCTTGCTCCCACGGTGTGGTGTTATTTCTTGCAGATTGGTAGCCTGTCCAGAGAAATCTTAGACTTTACTGCCCTTGCTGATAATCACACTTCAAAAGGTTAGTGTCCTAATCAGCACTTGAGTCTTAGAGAATCTATGAAAATACGTTTGGGACTGTAAGAGCTAACGTTTCCCCCCCCCCCCCCCCCCCCACACACACCTTTTATATGGTTGTAAATTGCGACCAATGTTTGTTGGACCCAAATTTGATTGCAGGTGTAAATATTAGTATTTGTACAGCTAACTACCAGATTAGCAGGTGAAAAATCAGGTAAGTGCTGTCCAACTGCTGATATTTGTGCCTGTGATGCACTTGTGGGTGCAAACAATGTGGGAGCAATTTTGTGAGCGCAAATTGCCACTTGCAAATATGGAAGGGTGGGGGGAGGGAGCTGAAAAATGGGGCCTAAGCTCTGTCCTTAAGTCCCTGAGTGAGTTTGAGTAAGATGTCTTAAAGTGTATCCCTCCGGTGAACGGCAGTGTGTTTTGTTTTGTCCTGACATTGCCACTGTTTTGGGTATTTCCTACGGATGAATCAGGTCTGAGGGCTGGGCCTGGGGAAAGCCAACCCTTCCAGGCACATGTGCTAAAGCGCAGCTCTCAGCTCTCTCTCATCTTAAGCCCGAGGCAACCCGCCAAAGTCTGTCCCTGTTCGCTGATGTCCCTTTGTGCTGCGTGCGGGTGCGAGATTCTGCTTCTGACTTTCCGAGGGCTGCGCAAACCCCATGTTTGCAAGTGCATGTCTGATCTGCTGCACGAGGCTGACCCCAGGTGGCAGGAGCGGGTGTGTAGCGTGTAGTTCGTATTACTGAGGCTGTTGATGTGAAGGCCTCGTGCGTCCAGGGGCAGGGAATGAGGACACAGCTCTGGTGCTTTCTGCAAACCGGCATGTGTCCTACTGGCTCCTGTGCTGCATGGGGTAGCAATGGTCCAGCTTGCATGTCTGCCTTTCAGATTTTGGTGCTGCTGCTGCCACCGTCGGGACCTCGGGAGATGTTTATGAATACGTGGACATCCCCTTGGACTGGTGGCATGCGAACAGACACTGTGAACAACGCTTTGCGCAGCTGCTCTTTGAGCTCCCGAACAGTGAGCTGGCTTCGGTCAGCCAACTGCTGCGCTCCCACCAAGTCCAAAGCTCTGTCTGGTTAGACGAGAGGGAGGCATTCCTGCGAAAACACAAACAGAGACGTGAGTATAAGATGGGCATTGGGGCAGCTAGCCTGGCCTAGCCAGGGACAAAGAAACCCAGGAAGGCCCAAAGGTCGGATCCTTCTTTTACAAAACACGTGTGTCTGGATATTGTGAGGGGAAGTTATTAGTCTGGAAAAATTATTCTTGTGATTTGTGTTGTGGTAGGGCCTACGAGCCCTAGCATGGACCAGGGCCGCATTGCGCGAGGTGCTGTACAGACACAAGCCAAAAGGACCAAACCTGCCCCAGAGAGCTTACAATCTAAGTATAAGACAAGACCCAACAGATGGACACAGAGAGAAGGGGGAATACAAGGAAACAATGAGAGAGTATTGGTCAGCAGGCCAGGCTGTGGTACATCAGATGTCTCACCGGTATCCAATTATTTGTAGGTATCCTGGCAAAGGAGAGTTTTTAAGGGGGGATCTCATGCCCTGGGGTGTCATGGACTAATACTCTATGATCCACCTCAGCATCAAGACAAAGATGGTTTTGCTGGACGTATCCCCTGGAACATATCTGCAGAAGTAATCATATAAGTAATATGACTGGGGGCGTAGGCTGCAGCAATCCAGCGCTGGGTAGTCATGTATCACAACTGTGCTGAGCATGGGTAGGGTGATCGGGGAGGTCTTCTCTAGGCTCTGCCTCCAGAAGACATGCCATTGGTGATGAGCAGTTAATCCCAAATTCATTATTTACCATCCTGGCTGCTGGAAGTGTCACTTTCCAGAAGTGGCATTTGCCGAAATGCTCTAGCATCAAACTCCCCTTCCCTCTCCAGGCATCACTGTAGCCAGCACCATCCCCTTTAGAAGTAGCTGAGAACTCTCAAGCATGTATTTATGGTATTGTGGTATGCTGGGGTCAAGGGTCTTTAGCATTTTTGGGGATGAAACAAAAGAAATTGTTGTCTCTCAGAGAGAGGGAGCAGGGTTTGGTCCAGGTTCCTGCCCTGTCTTGGCTGAAGTTTTGAATGTTCCCCTTCCAGGAATTCACACAGCACCAATCCTGGTGTTCAGAAACAAAACAGACACTAAGTACGTGAAGGTGCTGGCCAACTTCCCCGTGATGCCTGCTGTCACCGCCTGTGCCCACATCCAGTGGGACAACAAGACCCAGGAGATTTCCACCATCTTCTCCTATGCCGTCCCTGCTTTCATTAACGAGTTCCAGCTGCGCGGCTTCGTTGATGAGGAAGGGTTTGTACGATTTGCCATCATCGTCCATGGACACCACTCCCCGTACCTGCCCATGTTCCGCAGCGATGGGCAGTGGCATCACTTCTGTGTCACCTGGCAGCAGCAGAACGGGACGTGGGCCATCTACGCCGATGGGAAGAAGAAGGCCTCTGCCGCTGGACTGTGTGCCGCAGGGCCGCCGGCCAGCCAGGCTATTTACGATCATGGAACTTTTATTATTGGGCAAGACCAGGATTCACTAGGGGGCACCTTCAAGGAGAAGGAGTCCTTCAGTGGGAACATCACTGACCTGAACGTGTGGCGTAGAGTCCTTAGCGAAGAGCAGATAGAGAGAGTCCGGTCGTGCTGCCTGATAGACCATGAGCTTATCTTCGGGTGGGGCAGCTACACTCTGGAGATCGAGCCCGCTGTACAAGAAGTGACAGCACAGTTCCTTTGCCCAGGTAAGACTCATTCCCGGCGTCAGGTGCCCGGCGCACTTTGCTTTCCAAGCTTAGGTTCTGAGCTGCAGATCAGCAAAAGGCAGCGCCTTTCTGCCAGGTGCAGCTGTACCGAAGACGACAGGTCTCCGTGTGGGCGTAAGCATCACCCATAGGAAGAGATGTTTGCACCGGGAGGATGGATAGCTGGGGAATGCTTTGGGGAGGGAAAGGAGGGTTGGTTTGAGTGCTGGGGGAAAGGGGGTGGTCACCATCCAGATAAGACCTGAGACCGAGGTCCTGTTCATCTGTGGTCATTAAAGATTCCATGGCACTTTCCGTCATGAACGCCAGTGTCCTGGGCAAATTCCCACTGGGCTAATGATACTCTTCCTCCTCCATGTTTCCCTGCTAGTTTCAGTTGGAGAAGTTAGGCTTTGTCTCCACTGGCAAGAGTGAAAGACAAAACTTTTGTCGTTCAGAGCGATGTTAACTCCCCCCCCACCCCCAAAAGATAAACGTGTGAACAGAGAGCGCTCCGCCGACAATGCTAACGCCGCTCGGGGGGGGTGGGAGTTTTTTGTCGGCGGCAGAGCTCTCTCCTGCCGACAAAACAGCAGCTACGCTGCGCGCCTTTTAGCGGCACGGCTGTAGCGGCACGGCTGTGTCGCTAAAAGCGGCGTAGTGTAGAAATAGCCTCAGGCTACGCTTGCTCCCCTGTTATCAGTTGATTACTGTTGTTGGACCCTGTATATCACCTTCCTAGTGCTTCGGGATCCTCCTGAGCGAACGGCACTGTTTAGCACCAACTGGCTTGACAATTCCTAATCAAACCCAGAACTTAAGCCCTGGCATTTCTGTCTC
This sequence comes from Terrapene triunguis, assembly GCF_002925995.2. Lineage (NCBI taxonomy): Eukaryota > Metazoa > Chordata > Testudines > Emydidae > Terrapene > Terrapene triunguis. The sequence goes on from NW_020664589.1 coordinate 16,475,663, forward strand.
CTTGTGGTGTATCTGGGGTGGGCATCTAACTGTGCGGGTTATCCGAGAAGCTACGTTACGGAGCAGCACAAGGAATGCATGCTCCAGGCTGTGCATGGGAGAACAGTGGGGCTGTTTAAGGAGCAACTGGCGATTTTCAGCCTTCAACAAAGTTTGTGGATCATTTGTGAAAATGTCCCGTCTGGTGGGGGACAGCGCAGACGGGTGACCAGACAGCAAGTGTGAAAAATTGGGACGGGGGGTGGGGAGTAATAGGAGCCTATATAAGAAAAAGACCCAAATATCGGGACTGACCCTATAAAATCGGGACATCTGGTCACCCTAGCATGTCTCAGCATTCTGGGCCTTGTTTGTGTCTCCCCAGGGCCTGTGGAGCAATGCAGGGTTCTGGACGTTGGCAGTGGTGGAGTCAGTGACACTTCTTGTTTGCATTCCTTGCCTTTCGTCTGCCACTACAAGAAGGGTACAGCCAGCGTGATTGATTTATTATTTCCATTGTGGTAGCTCCCAGGGGTCCTGGCCAGGATCGGGCCCTAGACAGACACCCAGGAAGACACAGTCCCTGCCCTGAAGAGTTTACAGTCTAATCTTCTACAATCTCTAACATTTTCAACTTTCTAAATTAAATAAATGTCAAAATGTGCTGTAGCCACAGCCTCAGGCCAAGTGTGTCCTGGCCGAATGCTCCCGCTTGCTGCTCTTACAGATTTTTAATTTTTTTATCTTCAGTTTATTCTGTTGTCTGCACTGCACATTGCAGGACTCCTGGGTATTGTCCCCTTACAGTGACAGCACTGTAGGGTAAGATCAACTCCAAGCATCTCTGGGTGGGGAGATGGGCTGCGGTAGGGGAGGTCACAGAGATCAAAAGTTTGGCTGAGCAGCTGAGATGTCAGCTCTTGGTGTCCCCCAATGGGTGTCTTTGCAGCAAAGGCAAAAGGCACAAATTACCTCCCCAAGTCCCGGCAGCTTGTCCTGATTGTCCTCCCAGCACATCAGTGAGTCCCAAGGAGCTACTGTCCAGGCACTTGAAAATGGGACTTTACTGGGGATCGCGGCAACACTTGTGTCTTTGTGTTATTCTCAGATGTGTATTTACTCTTGAAGAAAACCCAGTCAGAATCCAGCCCGCCACTGATCAGTCGGGTTAATACCCTTGCAAATGCTACCGTGGTGAGTGCGTGAGAGCCCAGACCCTCGGGACCTTCCCAATGCTGAGAACAGGCCAGAGCCGACTTGCTCTGCCATTGTTCATTCGTGTGCGTGTTTCTTGTCCTCCCGGCCTGAAGCCGTGTGCCCCTGGCCCCTCTAGTGCTGCACTCCAGGAGTGGGAGGAACCTCACGAATAGACCCGCCACCTTTTTCTGGCTTTTAAAATATTTACCTTTGAATCATTTTGACGAGCTGAGCCCATTTCACAGCACCAGGGCCTGATCTGGGGGACTCGTTACTGTGAGCAGGGGAGCCGTTTCCAGCAGTGATTCCCAGCCTCGTTTGCACGCTGAGTTCAGCAAACGCCCATATGCTCCCGTGTGGCAGAGCAGGGGCAGATCTCCCTTCCCTGCACATGGGGCATTTTCCACTAGTCACCAGCTTGCGGGTTAATAGCTTAAGGGTGGCTGGCAGGGCAGCCTCCTTGTGTATTGGAGGGTGGGCACAGAGCATCACCCATAGCCCTTAATTAACTCCACATCGTTTGATGTCTTTGGGCAGAGGTGGGGTCTGCTCTGGGGTAAAAGGCTTTTCCTTGGCAGATTCCTGAGAATGTTTTCTTGGGCGATGTTAGAGACGTGAACATCTCAGCAGCTGTCCATGTTCTCCATGCTCTGACGACTGTCCTGAGGGAGGAGGAGACCCCAGTGAAGCCAGCTGACCTGCTTGGTGTGGTCCAGTTTCTAAAGCAAGTTTCAGACGTTGAAGTCCAGGAGCAGGAACAGCTGGAGATGCTGGAGCAGCTGAGCCAGTATTACGTGGAAGTGACTGGACTGATCCTGGAGGAGCAAAATACTGACCAGTGGTCAGAAATCAGCCAGGTGAAATAGGCTTGTGATGTATGCATGAACCTAGCTACCTGCCTCGCCTCGGCGTGGTCTGCAGACACTGCAGACTAGGTTTGTGTCACATCTGACCGTACTGCTGGAATCTGCAGTTCCTTGATTCACTGGCTCACAATGATCTGATGACTAATCATGGGGGTGGGCCTACTGTGGGGCAAACCTCCAAAGGTCAGAGTTTGGGGCTGGCTGGAACGGGAAGAGAAGGTTCTCTCTAGAGATTGTAGGCACGCTGGGTCTCATGGAAACAGCCTTCCTGGCAATGTCATGGCACTTGCAGTCCAGCCCCTGGCTGGAGCCTGGGATTGCACAGACTGCATGAAAATGAGATGATTAGGGGGCAGGGGTGGAGGCGTCTATGGAGGAATTAACCAGGTGCTCTGAACCTTTGCAGCGATCCAGTTTGGCTCCAGAGCTGCATGAATATTTTGAGGGACAGCGAGAGGATCAGATAATTTCTGAACTGTCTCACCCTGCCCTAGAGTAGCACCAGTGCCAGGAATTGCTGTGTCTCAAGGTGCAAACCCATGACTCCTACTTCGACGCTGTCAAGCAGCATCGGGCAGCACATCAAACATCCACCTGCAGCAGTCTCTGCTTGCTCCAGCGATCGGGCGTTTGCTGCTGTCCATTGCTAAAACTCCAAGCTGCCCCCTCCTTGCAAGTTCCCTTGGGAGCCCCCCTCGGCTTCTGTACTGTTCAAGCCGGCTGGCCTAGCGCCAGGACGCTTGTCTGTCAGGGGCCTGTTCCCTGTGGGGTGAACGCAGTCCATGGCAGATTGCTGGCACTTTGCTCCCCCCACCACTGTGCCTGGCAGGGATCGTGCACTAGCTTTTTAAAAGTGCATTGTTGTAATGTTTGCAGATGGGATGCCAAGACAGCGTCTGTTTCCAGACCCCAAAGTGTTCAAAACACTGTAGAGCCTTGTGTGAGAAATTTTCATCATGTCCCCCAAGCGGGGGCCTTCTCCATTGGATGCTTTTATCTTGTCCTCTCGGGCCGGCCCTTTCTGTATATTGTAATGACCTAGCCCCTCCTGGGTGTATGTGTAACAGCTACCGTCGTGGCAATCCACTGGGGATTGAACTAGGGACCTCCAGAGATCACGGCATGAGCTCAAAAGTCAAGCTCTCTGGCTGGGTACATGCAGTGGCCAGGGGTTACGTGCACAGCACAGCCTGCTCCTGGAGAACTTCTCAGCTGCATCATAAACCCACTACTACTCCCAGAGATTCCCCTTTAGCTTGAGCGGAAGCGACCTCTGCAGGGAAGGTGTGAGTTCTGTTGCCACGAGGCTCCGAGTGCCCACGTTATGTAGCACTGTCACACTTGTGATATGCAGGATGGTCCACGTGCTCCGCACCTCTTGGGAGCAGGCCGTGAATTTGTAGCTTTTCAAGTAATGGCTCAGTTTCTTGCGGGCAGCTCTTTCCCTTGTGAGTAGGTTTCAGGGGATGAGAGTGTGTGTTCTACAGCACAGACAACCCCAAGTGTTCAAAACTCAGGAGTCAGGCCCCCCAAAAGCAAGTTGGATCCTGTTTATTTGCCTGTTGGTTTTTTGAGCCAATAGGTTTCACATTTTCAAGCTTTTCTCTGCTGCTAGTGGGGCAAGAGACTTATTTTAAAAAAAGGGAAAAGAAAATAGAAAACTGAGATTTTCATGTAATCACTTGACTCCTGGAGCTGAGGCTTTGAAAACACTGAATATCATGAGACACGAGAGTTGGCAACACTGGTTGTAACCTGCACCATTTGATATAGGGAGATCTCACAAATGACTGTGTGAGTTTATGCCCAGATAAATTTGTTAGTCTCTAAGGTGGCACAAGGACTCCTTGTTGTTTTTACAAATGACTGTGTGTTTCTTAGATTATCAGAGGGCCTATGACTGTTGTAGAGAACATGGACAGAATGGCTTCAAACCTAGACCAACTTCTGACTGCGGAAAGGACAAAGATAGCGATCCAGTACAGGAACATCGGTGAGTATGAACGAGCCGGGCTCCGGGCAGCCGCAAAAGCTTGAGCCACCTTGCACTTGAAAGGGGCAAGCCTGAACAGCCTTCAGGCAGTGGCGGTGGTAGTTTGGCCTGGGATGGTGGTGGGGCAGGGGGTGTGTGTCTCCCAGCACTTTGAAGGTGAAAGTAATGTAACAGGGTTACTGTCCTGGCTGGGGGAGTGGGTGTTCTCTGCAGGGCCGGCTCCAGGGTTTTGGCCACCCCAAGCAGCCAAACAAAAACAAAAAACAAAAAGCCGCGATCGCGATCTGTGGCGGCAATTCGGCGGGAGGTCCTTCGCTCCGAGCAGGAATTGCCGCCGAACAGCTGGACGTGCCGCCCCTCTCCGAAGTGGCCGCCCCAAGCACCTGCTTGGTAAGCTGGTGCCTGGAGCCGGCCCTGGTTCTCTGCACACCCACATGCAGCCCATCAAGAGGGTGGCTGCTCCCGGGGGGACCCCATCTCAGAAAGTAATCTTGGGAGGAAATTCTTGGCAGCGTGTGCATGTCCTGTCTCCGGGAGAAAGGGAAACTGGTATCAGCAGCTCCAGCAGCGGGAGGGGAACTGCCCTGGGAGAAACGGAGGTGGTTCTGTTGTTCACTGATCCCATGCCTACGTCATTACTGGGGGAACAGGCCTGCCTCTGCTAGCTCCCACGAGGTCACATAATACTGGGTATACAAGGGCTAAGCATTATGGCCAATGATTTCAGCTACGTCTGCTGATTTGAGGCGCCCTGGTTTGTGGGCACTCAGCTGCAGGTGTGGGGAGCCGATAGCTCCTGCTGACTCTTTGGAAAATCAGGCCTGGGGTGTCTGACATTGGGCACTTGGAGGCCTCCTTTGGAAATCTGACTGCAGAGAGTTAACTTGCTATTTTAAGGGTGGGAGGGGATGCTTGAGGCGAGGCTGTGGCTGTATTTCCTTCCTTCCTGATCACTTAACATCACCCTGTAATTTCATTTTAAACTGCAAACCAGGAAGCATAATTACAAGAAATCCTTTCCATGCAGTAGCACTGAGGAATGCTCCAGTCAGTGACATTCCCCAAGGCCTCCACAAGAGGGTGATGTGCCCACGCACATGGCGCCTCACAGCTAGGTACACAGGCAAGCTCAGATCTCCCAATATTTTAACAAGGGGCTTCCACAAACTTTAGTCCAGGCACCAGGGACACAGGCGCTGGCAGAGAAGCTGAGGGGCTGGGCAGCATCGTCTTCTGAGCAAACGGCTGGGCTGGGCGTGGTTGTGTAAAACACTCCGAGGACTCGGGTGGTATCACGGGTCTGAAGTGAGGGCTGGGGTGTCAGGGGAGGTGGGGGTAGCGGGGGGAAGGGATCACCCAGACACCCCACTGAATCCTAGACACGGGACACCCCTAGTAGGTCAGTTTGTTCCATCCCTCCCCCCACGCTCTCACCCACACAAAGCAAGAGTGTGCCCGGCAGGCTGTTCTCCGGGACTTGGCTCAGTTTGCAGATCTCGGAGTTCCCACCATTTCCTTTGGCCAACGATGTCACCGTCTGAAGAGTCTCACCAGGAGGCTGGGTATGGGGGGAACCTCCCCCACAGGTTCTTTTGCTTTGTCCTTTCCTTGGTCCTAGGGGTACTTGGGGGGCTGCTGTGCTCCAAGTGGCTGGAAGGGCCTCGGGCGAGATTCTCTAGGGTTTGAGAACACCCAGCTCTGTTGTGTTCAATACGTGGATCTGATAGGGCACTGGTTGACACTGTACTGTTGTGTGTCTGCTTTGCCCTTATTGGAAAGGGGTGTGTGTGTGTGTGTGTACACACGTACATGCCGTCCTCTAGCTCAGCCTGCTCCCTCTGTGGAGCCAGGTCATTATTGCATGACAACCCCCAAGGGCAAATATTACACTGCTCAGCTGGGGTTAGGGTGGGCAGTGAACTAAGCCTGAATGTGGCTGGCTGATTTCCAGAGGAATCCGGGGTCTATCCTGAATATTCTGCTCAGGCCCTCAGGCCATGGCATTTTGAGTAGCGGCTTTGGAGGAAATACTGACGGGGGTTGTTTCCCCAGGGATCGAAGTCAGGAAGATGGAGCTCAGCCGGCAGGAGCCCAGCAGTGACGTGTATCTGATCCAAAGCCAGGAGGCAGGCGGGCCTGACCTCATAGAAGTTCCCCCTGAAGAAGTAGAAAGACTTAAAGCCAAAGGTAGAGTGAGGGCCGGGTCCTGCATCCTGGATGGACCCTCCCTGATTCCACTTAGAGGAGGGAAGCTTCATGCAGCAGCTTCGTAAGGGGCTGGCGGTAATACCTGAATTAACATATTCTGCCCAAATTCCATGTGGCAAGCAGCTGTACGGGGGCTGTTCTCAGGGAGAGGGAAATGGGTCTGGGTCTCAGAGTGCTCCATGAACAGGTACTTAGAGACTGCAGCAGTGCGTGCGAACACGCCACCCGAATGCCTCCACTCGGACCTGGAGAGACGGGGCTTGGCTCCTGGCCCTTGTACTGCCTGGCTTCTCACTGCTGTGATGGACAGCCTGGGGGCATGGCTGTGTGATAGGGAGTGAGACTGCTCAGCGCTGAGACCCACCAGCTCCTGTCACACAACCCACCCAACAGCCTTATCGGGGCAAATGACTTTCAGTCATGGCCAACTTGGGGTTGGGTCAAAGCTGGTGGCAGAGCCGTCCCTAGGTACAGGGAATCGGGGTGATCGCTCCGGCCCCACGCTTTGGGGGGCCCCCCGGGCCAGCACGATTGGCCAGCGTGGTCGGTCCCGGACGTGACAGATTCATCACGTCCGCCCCGGGCCCCGCACCCCCTTAGGGACAGCGCTGGCTGGTGGCACCGGCCATGGCCTCATTGCCCATCTCCTAGGCCAGCCAGTTCCCCTGACACAAACTCTGCCACAAGCACCAGAGACGGACCGTCCTTTGCTCCCGGCACTGTTGTCTCTCGCGAGGCAGTTGCTGGAGGGGAAATGGAGGAGGGGGTAGAGCCGTTGTGTACGAGGATTTCTCTGGGACATCGTAAGGCCAGCTGAGACGTGGCCTGTTTTTCGTAGGCACTTGGCTGGCTCCCATCGCCGCAGGGTCTGAGCTGCTCACAGTCTTTAGTGACTTTGTCCTGGCCATAGCCCTGCGGGGGAGGGATGTTCTGGGATTCCCATTGCACTGGTGTGGAACTAGGGACTGTCACAGAAGTGAAACTGCCATTGCCTCAAAGTTTTGGGCTTGTTTGAAACTAAACTTCAAAGGGAGTTGCAAGGGGGCGAACCCAGAGGCCGTAACCCTGGACATGGCTGTTTGCATGGGGGACTGTGGCTCACATCGACCCGGGTGAGTTTCTGTCAGCTCTGCCCCCGCCCCTGGGCTGGCCCACCCCAAAGGAGACCACTGGCACTTACAGCAGGCCGGACGTCGTCATCAGAGGTACCGAGCGGAGGCTTTTTCACTTCTCCCGCTCCATTGTCTCTGTTCAGGTCTCAGCAGAGTCACTGCGATCAACACGTGGTACGGCCACTCCTCCCTCCAGTGCTTCCTCCCAGGGAGCAGCGCCGTGTTCCAGGACGTGGCCGCGTCTGACGGAGGACGGCGGTGAGTGCGCGTTCGCCTGGTCGTTGCACTGCTCACCCCCAGACAAATGGGGATGCACTAGTCAGACCTGGCCAGGCCCCGGGAGTCCGCAGCAGCGTCAGTGCTTTGGGTGTCCTCCCGCTGCCGCAGCCACATGCAGCCAATCATTTGGCACAGAAAATGTCTCCCAGAACCAGGGGCCAGGCTAGACTCTGGCCCCAGGGCGCATGGCCTTGCGCTAAAGAGGGGAGAGGGCTAGTCCCTTCTATGGTGGCTGGCAGCTAAGACCCTGCCGAGGGACCCAGAGGGGGTCCTCTCCTGGGCAGGGTTACCGCTGCAGAAGGACGTGGACGAGCCTGCAGAGATCTCCTCTCGCTGGGATGATTTAACAGTGTCCAGAAAGAACTGGCCCAGTCCCCACCTCAGTTCGGTGGCTGAATTTGAAGCAGAGGTTCCTGGGGCTGGGGCAGTGCTGATACTGGAGGGGCACCAGGCCGGAAAGTGGCTTGGGCAAAGCACTTGCCGTCTCAGGCTGCAGCCGCCGTGCGCCTGGCTGTTCTCCTGGGAGCACTAGGTGGGGACAGCATCCTGTCACCTCCAACAGGCCAGATGCTCGCTCTCGCCTCCTGCCTTTCGCTCTTTGACTGGTGCTGCTCCGGCTTGGGATGATTTAACCTGAAGCCTCATTTACATTAGCCATGGGGGAGGAGCTGCCTGGTTTTCGTTTGCCTGCTAACCCCCAATCTGTTCTGTCCTAAAGATCCCTGTGCCTGCATCTGAACAGCTCGCCCTGAAGCAAAGGGCAGGTGGCTCTGATCACTCCAGCCCCAGGGTCACTGCTTGGTAGACAGAGACCCTGAGCTCCCCTTGCCCGGGCTGCCAGCCCAGCTGTGTCTCACATCACCTGGGTAGAACTGACCTATGGCACGTGCCCCTGGGAGGTAGCCTGGAGTTAGGGTTTAGAAGAGCTGGGAAAAGTCGCCTCTTTCTCTGGCCGTCACAGCCCTGCATGTTCATATGAGCAAGAAAAGCATCTACGAGTACATTAGCTAAGGTACATCAACACAGTTTCATCAGCTGGGGCAGAAGGGCATCTTCCCCATGGGGGGGGGAGTCCACTATGGAAAGGCCATGCCTTCCTGGAAGCGTTTGCATTGGTGACAGGACACTAGGCTAGATAAGCCATTGGCCGCCTTTGTTCCAGCATCGGGGGCCCCTCTTATTGATTGTACCCTGGGATGATTGTTTCCTTGTCAGTGTTCGCCGCAAAGATTTTATTCATCGGTTTAAGAAATGACCCCGCTGCTCTGCTCTCCTGTGTCTGTGAAGGTTCTCTCTGTCCCCAGGTATCTGAGCACACAGGTGGGCTCTGCCATTATTTCATCCACTCTACGCAGCGACTACCAGGAGATCAGCACATCTGTACGCTATCGCCTGCAGCACCGCACCCAGGTACCCCGGGGCGATGCTCCTCCTCTGTCAACGATGGAAGAGAGCAAGAGCAAACAGAGACCGCATTGCAGAGTCCTAGCCCAGAGACAGGGACTGCCCTGCGACCTGGGGAGACCGTGAGCCAAGCCTGTCTTCTAGGAGTCAAATTCCCTTTGAATTTAAAAATTCCCAAGTTTACCTCTGACTCGTCTCAGACCCAAGCCAGCTTCCGGGGGCAGGGGTGAGACTGGGTCTGGCTGATTGTGCACAGCTAGAAACCAGATGTGGGGAACAGACCTGGGTTAGCGCATTGGTCGAGTTACAGCACACCCTGGAGTGTCTGATCGCCTCTTCTCTGTCTCCGCCTGCAGGACCCGCCTGAGAAGCTTGTGGAACCGATCTGCGCTTTTTGGAACTTCAGCATCAGGTGCCTTTTTCCAGTTAAAACTCGCAATTTCTGAGTCGTCCCGCCCCCCCCCCCCCCCCCGAACAAATAACCCGGTGGGTGAGTTCGCTTCTCCCTGCAGAGTTGGGTGGGGACAGGGCAAAAGCAGACCTGTCTTGCAAAGAAAATATGCTGGCACAGTCGCTAGCATCACTGTGGACAGCTCAGTGGCTCCTCACGGCTTAGGCAAAGGCTGTCCCAGCTCCCCCTTCATTTCAAGGTGTCTCCAAGGGAACGTGCTGGCCAAAGGCTTGGTCCTCCCACTCTTCCCAAGGGGGTGGGACTGGAAACCTCCTGGGTCATGTTGGTTTGATTTGAGTGTTTAGGAAACACTCAGCGATGAACCCGCGCAGCTCTTCCCCACTGCTGCTGTCGGGAAGTAACGAACCGTTGTTACGACCAGTTTAAAAATGGAGAAACTGAGGCCCAGCATCTGACTGGCCTGGGCAAAGCTGTCAGCCCCCCAAGTGACATAGCTGGAACTGGGAGTTCCCCTCTCCCCATCCCACTCGCGGGCTAGGAGCGTCCACTGCTTGTCGGGTCAGTGAGGGAGGGCTGGGGATTGGCATCTTTGGAGGTAAGAGTTCAGGCTGGCCAGGTGCTACGCAAGACTGAAACATGTCTGGAGTCATCAAAAAATGAGGGCACTGGCTTTTCTGACTAACTTCACACCTTAGACAGCTGGGAATCGGCGTGCCCAGCTCCCTCCATGCTCTAAATCCAGGGCAGATCCAGGCAGTGTGTGAATTACTCCTTAAACTCCGGTAGCCTGGATGGTGCACAGTCTGTCAGCTCTCGTGCATTTCTCGCACTGCTTGTGCTGTACAGAACACGCTCACCGGGGGAGTGGCCTGGCACAGACAGAGTTCTCCAAGCCCCTTTGCCTTTGCCCCCAGGGGTGCAGCAAGGATAGAGATGTGACAATGAGAGCACCGGCCCCTGGAAGCAAAATGATTGAAAACCCAACCTGTGGGTGAAGCAAGCCTTTAGTTAAATCGGTTTCTGTCCTCTGCCGCGTTAGAAATCCCAGGTCTCTCTGTGCTCTGACATCCAGACCTGCTGCAGTTGAGTTCTCTCCTGGGATGATTTACTTTGGAAAAGTTACTCACAAGCAAGTGACCTTTCATGAAGTAGGAGAGACTAAAACATAAAGCTCTGGTTAATTATGGCTCCTGTAATTACGGCAAAGAAGGGCTGGGCTGAGAGTTATAGCACAGCAGGAATGCAGGGTGCGAACACTTCATGAATACTGTCTGGCACCGGGTTGTGTATTTTACTATACATCACTGGGGTGATGGCAGTGGGACAATGAAGTTTTATGGATCTGTAATTCAATCATTTGAATCCCCAAGCCACAGGCTCAATGTGTTGTGGCTGATGCACAGAACTGATTCTGTGGACGTCGATGGGAGTTTTACCTTTCCTGGGGAGCAGGGCCAGACGTGTGAAAATGTGGTGCTACTGATGAAGGAGGACAAATCTGACAAATTGTGAATACAGCTCACAAGTTTGTGGGTCCATTAAGCACATGGGCGTGTGGGACCGCTGGGTGGCTCGGGCCTTGTCCAGAGCAGGAATGTAGGATGTGTTTGGAAAAATTGTAATTAACATGGGTTAGTTTATATGGTTTTAAGCAGAATTTGTGCCTAGTGTAGACCAGGCAAGTCATGGTTATAAATGTGTTAGCTGGTTCTGGGTGTCCTCATCTCCTCTCAGCAATACCCGGCCCAACTAACATGTTTCTAAACACCACCTGCCCAGTGCACACAAGATGCAGAGTCCTGTTAGTTAACACGCACTCAAACACAGCCTCTTTTCCTCATCTAGACACAGCTTGTCTCCGTTTCTGCTGGATCTCTGAGGAATCCTGGCCAGCAGGGTGTTTATATTGTGCTAACTCCACTTCTTGAGATATGTCCTCAATGCCCCATCACGCCTCAGCACAATTCTGCTTCCTCTGGGAGTGTGAATTTCTCCTGGGAGCTTTGACTTCCCTTTGGGATGACTGGTAATTTCCTTGTATTTTTTCTCTGTCTCTCTTGCTCCATGTTAGCCCAGACACCGGGGGAATGTGGTCCACTGTAGGCTGCTCCATCATAATGTCTCACCTGGAATCCACCGCCTGCTACTGCAACCACACCACCAACTTTGCAGTGCTGCTGCAGGTGTATGAAGTGCAGGTAAATGAGCAAAATCTCATTAAATGATCGGGCACACTCTGCAGCCATTAGTGTCTGAACAAGGTGATGGTCCCGCCGCTGCAAACAGTACCTGTTTTGTGTGTTTTGGAACAGAGGAGCTCAGAGGAGGAGCTGACTCTGAAGACCCTGACGTTTATTGGATGTGGAGTTTCTTTCTGTGCCCTGATTGTTACATTCATTTTATTCCTGGCAGTCGGGTAAGAAGAATCTAGACATCTGTAGCATTCATTATAGATTAGGGGCGGGGGGAATGATATTTAATGCCTTTAGTTGAGAATGCACATTAGATACTGTTAGCTGTAGCCATTTCATTCCAGTGGGCTCTGTCTGTCTGAAAGCTGTGTGTAGGGGGAGCGGGTTTGTTGTTGCAGGCTTGCTCACCAGTGCTGGGTTTGTTTGTTTTTAATGGGGTAGTCCGGAAGCCCAGAGCTGTGTACACAGGGTTGTTCCCAAGGGCTGGGTGCACACACTGACTGCTTGTCGTGGGCGTCGCTGTGAGCTGAGGGCTGCACACACTGTTAGCGTACGGGTGCTCATGAATGCAGGGCTGCTGGAATTCATTGTTTAAAATATGACTGTAGAAAGATCACTGCTGCAATTGCAGTGAAAGGAAAAACCATTTCCACAGACCATCGGGGAGACAGATCACCAAGAAGGTTTATAAGGAATTAAACCCCCAGTTCTTTGGGGGCCCTGACAGTGCCACTGACCACAGCCAGTGGCACTGAATAAGTCCTGAGTGGCAGAGTAACTGCACTGCCAAGAGTATCAAGTATTTTTCCTCTTTTCACCGATGCTTTCCACCCTCTTTGGAATTGCACCTCTGAGATGAGCAGCAGAGAGGTCAAAGGCAACATGGTGGAATCCACATGGTCTGACAAGTGGCTAGTAAGAAAATCGCACACAGCTCCTACCGAATCCAGCCATGCTTTTTAATGACCAAGGTTTTCCATTTCCCCTTCCTCAGCGTTCCTAAGAGCGAACGAACAACCGTGCACAAGAATCTGATCTTTGCTTTAGCTGCAGCTGAAGCTCTGCTCATGTTTAGTGAATTGGCCAAAACCAACCAGGTAAGAAGGCTAGGAGGCATCTCATCTCACCCAGTAACAGATGCTGCCAGACTTCTTGTTTGCTGTGACATCATGGCTACAGTCCCTAAAACAAAAGCGTAGTCTAGTTTATTAACGATTGCCTGTAATCTGTGTTGAGGAATAAACAGGATCACACTGTCCTTGGGAATATGCTTTGCACCATATGTAGGAACAGTTCCATTCCCCACTCCTGGCAATATATTTATTTTTAACCCAGAGAATCCTGCAGGAAGAGTCTGCCATGTAAAGTGGCATAAATACCAGCCTGGGATCACACCACCTCCTGTGACTTCGTAGGCTAAGCAGGGACTGCACTGGTCAGTACTTGCAGGAGAGACTTCTAAGGACAATCCAGATGCTGTAGGAAGTGGTGCTGATTCCCTCCCCTGGAATGCACTGGACTGATGTTCCAGCACTGGGGAGCATGGGGCTGCTAGAGGTGCTGGGCCCGTTCTAAGCTACCTTGGTATCTTCTCCTTCAGGTGGCTTCTTGGACTTAGTGACCTGGGCAATTACACCAGGGATGAGTTTGGCCCATCCTCTCTGCTTAAATTGTCCCAGTACTGTCAGTGAGCTACAGTGTTCTCCTTCCCTTCTGTTACACAGCATTGCTGTGAGCTGTTCAAGACCTGCCTTTGACCTAAGAGCTGGTTGCATTTCCATGGTGGGTGAAGTGATCCTTGTGGATGTTTTGTAAATCAGTTTGTCCGGCACTTTGAGTGCAAGGTGCTCTGTAACTCTCAGCTGGGCAAAGCACAGTCTGGACGTCCTTGTTTTATAGTTGTATGCAATCGTCCTGGTATCATTTGTATTTAAATGCCCAAATGGGCAAATATTGGGCAGCATGTTCAGGAGTCATTCCTCACCCTGCACTACACAGAGTTTGGCAGAAGATTCCTGCCTCCCCCTCACTGAGCTGTCTGAAATTTCTCTTCCCCCAGGTACTATGCTTTGCTGTCACAGCTTTCCTCCACCTCTTCTTCATGGCGGCCTTTTCTTGGATGCTGGTAGAAGGGCTTCTCCTGTGGAGCAAAGTGGTTGCCGTCAACATGAGTGAAGACAGGAGAATGAAGTTTTACTATGTGACTGGCTGGGGTAAATGGAAACCCATCTGTGTCTTACTCTCAGGAACACTGTGCATCAATTTCTCTCGAATGACAAATCCTTGTAGAAAAGATTTCAGTGTAACTGATATTGAGTCACAAGTCTGACAAGAGCTTGCATTGACCCGGGGGGTTTACTGGGGACCAGCCTCACCCACAGATTCTCTCCCATCTTTAAATGTCAACTAGCGGGTGCTGGAATTTTAGCCAAGTGTCTCGTTGATTTTTTAACCCTTTGTTTTATTAACACAAAGTATTTGCAGAGGGAGACTCTGCTGGTTGACTGTTATCAGAGAGTGTTCCTGAACAGTGGGGCTGGTTCTAGAAACCTGACAATAGTTCTGGCTGGAAAGAGATGCATTTATTGGAATGACTGGATCAGGGCCATGGGATTTATGTGACTATATTGGGGTTCAGGTAAGAGTGTCTGGGGTTCATGTGACTATGCTGAGAGACAGACACCAAATTGGCATTGTTTGTCTTTGATTGTACTGCTTGTTAGGAGTACGTTGCTCATGTCTTGTGACACAGCTTTGGAATGTTTTATGAATGAGAGAATAAAGTGCATAGGATATAAAACATAGTCTAGTTACACAGCATGGGCCAGATTCCCAGCTAGTGTAAATCAGTGCAGCTCCGTTGGGGTCAATGTGGTTACACTGATTTAGGCCAGCTGGGGATCTGGCCCTGTATGTTTAAAACAACTAACCAGCCAATAGCAGATCTGGCATTTGCTGTCCTCAGTTTTCCTGTTTTTTCAGGCCTGCCAGTCATTATTGTTGGTGTGACTCTGGCAACTTCATTTAACAAGTACGTGGCAGACAATCATTGCTGGCTGAATGTTCAGACCGATATCATCTGGGCGTTCGTTGGGCCAGTTCTCTTTGTTCTGACAGTAAGCATCAAACCCTTTTGTATAATTCTGGATAGAAGCAATTTCTACTTTTCGTTTTAGGAAAGCAGCACTGAGCTTTGTCAGCCAGAGCCAAAGGGATCCACAATCCTACACAAAGATCTTTGCTAATCTAGGACGATGGTGGCGTTTAGAGTGTCTGAGATTTATTCTCGTTATGGTCCAAATATTTCCCTGTACATGGGGTGAATTCCTGCCAGGAGCTCTGTAAATGACTAAAGGAACGTTTGCAGTTATGCACAAAGCACTGTACAGTTAGATAGGCAGGTACATTATTGTATTTGGAGAGAGTCCTACCATCTAATACCTCAGCAGAAGATACTAGTTACTATGCTGAGGTTACATAACAAAGATGGAGAAGTAAATCAAGTATTGGCCACTGTCTGCCAGGATGCTGGACTCGATGGTCCAAAGGTCCAATTCAGCATGGCAAAACCTGTGTCCTTTTAATGACTCCACCATCATAATACAACAAAGCGATGCTAGAGGAAGGTGAAATGTTTAAAGGCAATAGAGCCAGTAGACATCTAATAATGAACCTGTTGGACCGGGGTCTGTACAGATACCTTTGCTTGTGCGAACTGAGCTCTTTACTGGCCTCAAGACTCCCACAAGCTGATCGTTCTATAAGATGCAAACTTAACTGCATGGAAGACCCAGCAGACACACCTGCCCCATTAGAGTTCATTTAAAAATGCAATAGCCTGTTCTGGTGCACAAAGCTAGTGGCTCTTTTCTGACTCGCAGGTAAATACCTTCGTGCTGTTCCGGGTGGTGATGGTCACAGTGTCCAGTGCACGGAGGAGGTCAAAGATGCTGACCCCCAGCAGCAGCCTGGAGAAACAGATTGGAATCCAGATATGGTGAGTCAGGGGAGCAGTTGACTTCCATGCTGATGGTTGCATTGGGTTGTACTTGGATATCATTGTGAAGTCTTTACTGGGCTTGGATAGAATCCTGTCCCTGAAGGATCTGGCGTACGGCCACATGCTGTGTGTAATGGCAGCTTCTAAAGGCAGGAACACGATCCAGATTTTTCTCCTTCAGAGTAATTATGCATTTCATCTGTATAGTATTTCAGAAGCAGTGCAACAGTCTATGCCCAGCAATCTGTGCTCTGATGCATGGGACACCAGGAAATAGGACCAACACTGTCACACTTAGGTGCCGACACTTAGTCTCCTAAATCAGTGATTCAGGTGGGGAGCATCTGCAGTTCCCATTGAAATTAAAGGGTAAGAACATAAGAGCAGCCATACTGGGTCACAGCAATGGTCCATCTAGCCCAGTATCCTGCCTTCCAACAGTGGCTGGTGCCAGATGCTTCAGAGGGAATGAAAAGAACAGGGAAATTATCAAGTGATTCATCCCCTGTTGTGCAGTCCCAGCTTCTGGCAGTCAGATGTTTAGGGACACACAGAGCATGGGGGTTGAATCCCTGACTGTCTTGGCTAATAGCCATTGATGGACCTATGAATTTGCCTAATTGTTTTTGAACCCACTTCTACTTTTGGCCTTCATAATATCCCCTAGCAATGAGTTCCACAAGTTGACTGTGCATGAGGTGAAGAAGTGCTTCCTTACGTTTGTTTTAAACTTGCTGTCTTAATTTTATTGGGTGACTCCTGGTTCTTGTGTTGTGAAGGTGTAAATAACATTTCCTGATTCACTTGCTCCACACCAGTCACTTTATTGTGCTTTATGGTATGCCTGGCTGCTAGCATCACAGATGGGAACAACGGGTTGGATTGTAATTTGTTGACTTCAACCAAGTTCAATTCTAATGGACACCGGTGCCAGTGCTAGCAGGACTGAGTCCAGTGTTCCTTAAGCAAGTTCTTCTCCCAGTGCTGTCAGACTGGCTCAGCTGCTGGAACATAAACACCTTGTCCAGCCTGAATCCAGGCAGCAATGGCAGCTCTGTCTGGGATTCCCAAGGAGTCTGAGGGCGTTAGACATCCAATTTCATGGGATTTGGGCATTTTACGCGAGCATCTTTGACTCTCCCAGCCTATCTTTTTCTTTGGGTTTTAAACATTTCTCACCCCTGAGGATTAGCAGCTGAAGATTCCCCACCAGATTCCAGCACTTTGATGGGAGGGTCAGTTTGGAGTCCTGAAGTCCTGTGTTTCAGTCACATCCATCACGCAGCATTTGAATTCACACCCTGCATAATGGTTTTAGGGCTTGGAAAGCACTGCTATTCTGCAGATATTTACCCCAAAACAAAGTTCCTTCCAGCCATTTGTGTCTTCATGGATTTCAATGAGATTTATGTGATGTCTTATTTTGCTGATGGATGAAACTCGAAAACTTTGAGGTTCAGTTTGGTACCCAAAAATTAGGAAGGGAAATCAGGCCGGGGCAGGAGTGAAACCGGCCTGCCGTTGCTCTTGCAAACTCCTCCTGATTTTCTCCTGGGTGCCCTGTAATCTATCTGTCAATCCTCAGGAGCACGAAATATATATGGGCACAGTCAGCAGCCATGGCTGTTCTGCTCCTGAGTTGTGTGCACTGCATAAACCCTATGGAATACCAGAAACCTGGAATGGCAGGGAAGAAGGTGCTGTGGTTAAAAAAACTGGACTGAGATTTGGGAGATCTGGGTTTCTGTTTAGCTCCTCCACAGTCCTCCGGAGTGAGTTTGGGCACGTAGCTTTCTTGCTCTGTGCCTCAGTTTCCCCATATGCTAAATAGGGATAATACAGGGGGATTGTTAAAATAAATCCCTAAGGACTTGGGAGGCTCTCAAATACTATAGCACTGAGTCTATATAAGTGCCTGTCTGGAGAGCTGGCTTTGGTTTTGGTGACATGGATGGGGAAGGAAATGGAACATGGATTCCAGTCATCAGTTAATTCAAAGAGATTTTTAAAACTGCTGTTCGAGCTGTTACTTTATCACGCCTTATGAATCTTTATTGTTGTTTGCCGGCGCCAGTCACCATTGCTAGACACACATTGTTCCTCCAGTTGCATAAATAAATTTTACTAAATTTACAGAAGCACAGAGATAGGGTGGTGTTGGAGGGCAGGATGACACACACATGCTAATAAAACAAATACAGAAGCCCTCTTGGCAACGGCGAGCAGGGGGCGATTGGCTGCTTTTTTGTGTCTAATGATGTCAAAGAGTTCCCTTATAGCTCACTTGTAATTATAAATAAAGAGCAGCGGGGGTTGGGAGATAAAGCATGTGGCATTTCTCCTCTGGCTTTCTGGGGTGGCTACATTATGTTTTCAAAGCATTTCGCAGCCCCTTCTCCTGGTAATCACTGCACACAGCTTAGCTACTGGGGGAGCCATTTGTGCTGCCTTGCAGGAGGCACTTCCCTGCACCTGCCCCGGAGGACAGCCTAATGCTCCAGGGGAGGAGATCTCTAGTGCACAGGGTGTCCCCACAGCAACGAAATGGGAGAATCTAAACATCCGAGCATCAGCCAATGTCCCCTCAAACTAAGGTGTCTTCCAGGGCTGTTGTCGCTCACATTGCCTGTAACCTCAGAAAGACCCAGCAACATGCTCAAAGCGAAAAGCTGTTTAATTTTTCAGGACAAGGGCAAAACCCTCTAGTCGTGCCCTGAAGTGAAGCCAGGGAGAGGGCAAGGCTGGATGCTGGGGAGGGCTTTGCTCCCAGGTCCCTGGAGGGAGGTGCAGCCTGCAAAGACGATAGCAGGGAGCAGTGTAACCCAAGGATGCAGAGCAGGATGGCGATACAGCCAGAGAAGTGGCAGATGGATGCTGCTAAGAGGCAGGGCAGGGATGGGACTGGCAGGGCCTCTGCTTCTCCTGCTCCCCTACGTTTCCCCCGGCCCCGAATGAGGGAGGTTTGCCATGAGTCCAAGTCACTTTGAGTTTCTTTTTCTAACAGGGCCACAGCCAAGCCCATCTTGGTGCTGCTGCCAGTCCTGGGCCTGACGTGGGTGTGTGGGGTCCTGGTTCACCTCAGCATCATCTGGGCTCATGTCTTCATTGTGTTGAACTCCCTCCAGGTAAGTCCCCGCCCAGGTGACTGGGAAGCTTGGAGCACCAAGAGACAGAGCCCCCGGCTGCGTTACTAGTGTCTGTGAGACACTAGAGCTAATCAGGCACTGAATGAACTACCCGGCCCCTCCAGTCCCATCTAACAACTGGCATGCTGTGTGGGAGGTGGAGGGGGAGGCACCATGGGGAATGGACACTCTCCAGCAAGGAAAAGCCTGAGGAACTTAGTCCCTTGGTAAGCAAGGTTAAAACTCTCAGTTGGTATCCTCAGGATTATGTCTCCGCACTGTGCAGGTAAAGACACCATCAGAGAGTAAAGGCCTCTCCCTTCCTGCCTGGAGACAGAAACACCCCAATGTCCTGAGGCTCCTTGGCTCGGCGGGTGGGGATTAAAACTAAATGTGGTTAGTGGCATAAATTTCCATCTGATGTTTCCTCTGCAGTGTCTTGACACTAGAAATACATGAATGGGGTTCACAGCTGAGAGGTGTGTGCATCCCCCAAGCACATTGCTGCAGCATGAAACAGTTCTAAACAGATAGCTGTGAAATGAGGCCATTGCCCTGTTACGGGGGGCACGGGGACTCGCCAGGTGCAATGAGCAGCCGATTTCTTGCAGAAAGCAGAAACCCACCCGCACCCCGGCTGGTGCAAGGCCTTCACCCACCTGACCTAGAGTTCTGTTGTATCGGGTGGTTTCAGTTCTGTTCTCTTCAGGTTCTTACACCCAGGCTTATCACCAGAGTATTGGAGTTCTGGTAAAATACATAAGAGCCTGGTGGTTAATTGCATTTTGATAAAAGCTTGAACTGGAGTTGAACAAAGTTTTATATTCCTTGCTGCACATAATTGTATTATTCCAAAGCAACAGTTTTACCTATTTATTTACCTTGTGTGACTCACACAATTTCACTAAAAAGGGGCCGATCCAAGGCTCTCAGTGCCTTTGTCGTATGGTTTCAGAGTAGCAGCCGTGTTAGTCTGTATCCGCAAAAAGAACAGGAGTACTTGTGGCACCTAGAGACTAACATCCGAAGAAGTGGGCTGTAGCCCACGAAAGCTTATGCTCTAATAAATTTGTTAGTCTCTAAGGTGCCACAAGTACTCCTGTTATTTTTGTCGTATGGTGCATTAAATTATAATCAGAAGTACCCATCTCCATTAACCTATTCTATGCATTTGAACTCCAGTCATCCGAAAACCTGCAGAAGGAAGACTGATTAAGTTATTATTAAGGCCTAATTTTCAAACCAGGCACCTGGATTTGGGAGCACACTTTTTTCATCCATAATTTATTTGTGCTTTCCTCAAAATCTGTTGCACTTGCAAAATTACACCTGCAAAAAATGGAAGCCAGGTTTGGAGATCTGACCCTTTATGGCCAGCTTTTAAACTACTGTGGTGGTTTCTCATCATCCATATAATAGACCATCAGTTTAAGAACATAAGAGCGGCCATACTGGGTCAGACCAATGGTCCACCTAGCCCAGTATTCTGTCTTCCGACAGGGGCCAATGCCAGATGCTTCAGAGGGAATGAACAGAACAGGGCAGTCATTGAGTGATCCGTCCCTTGTCATCCACTCTCAGCTTCTGGACAGTGCGTTGTGTGAAGAAGTACTGCCTTGTGTTTGTTTTAAAGTCCTGGCAAAATACAGCTTTAGTGAAATGAAATTATTTCAGGTCCTTTATCTAGGTAATTATATGGTTTCCATTGCCATGGAATCTGAGCCTCTAACCCAGGGGTCGGCAACCTTTCAGAAGTGATGTGCCGAGTCTTCATTTATTCACTCCAATTTAAGGTTTCGTGTGCCAGTCATACATTTTAACGTTTTTAGAAGGTCTCTTTCTATAAGTCTATAATATAGAACTAAACTATTGTTGTATGTAAAGTAAATAAGGTTTTTAAAATGTTTAAGAAGCTTCATTTAAAATTAAATTAAAATGCAGAGCCCCCGGACCGGTGGCCAGGACCTGGACAGTGTGAGTGCCACTGAAAATCGGCACCCATGCCATAGGTTGCCTACCCCTGCTCTAACCCCATGAAATAGGGAAGCGCTGTGATTCCCGTTGTACGTGTGAGAGACTTGTGATCACGCGGGAAGACTGTGCCCAGCCAGCTAGTGCTAGGCACCGACTGTTCCAGCCCAGGTCTCACGCTGTCAGACTGGTGGGGTTACTGTGCTAGAGAGACAGTACACAGGGAATTCTTCAGGCTAGGCTAGCTAGCTGTTTCCTCCAGAATGGGAGGTGTTTTCAGGATAAGCTCAGTGGTCCCATCGCTTTTCCAGTGTGATAGTGTTCTAATGTCCGGAGGCATTTCTCACCTCTGGAGAACCAATGGGCTTTTCCAAGCTGTCGTTCAGCATCTGAGGAACCTAAGTAAATAATAAATGAGGTGTGAAATGCAGCCCTGAGCAGAGTGTTTATTTAACGCTCCCTGCAGCCCCCTCCCTGAATCTCTGGGCTGGCCGACTGGTGTCACAGTTTTGCCGTTTAAATCTTCTCTCTCATAATTAGATTTCCTGATATTAAATCATGGTTTTGGAATGACACTTCTAAATTTATATCCTCATAAAATATCTCAGCTGAGCTTTGTTTTGGTCATTTACCGGAGAATTTACTACTGTGTAACGTTTCATTTTAATGAAGCTCCGAGGCAGACATTCTAATTGCAGCTTGCCTCAGTGAAACTAGCCCAACTCCTACACACACTATGAACTCCAGCACTGACATCAAGAATAGTGCTCATCAGGGATGGTCCACGTACAACCCTTTGAGATGTCTGGCCCAGCACTTCTCTACCTGGTGTCTAATTGTGGCTAAACAGACATTATTCCTGGATGTCTCACATTCCGGATTATTAAGAATCAAGTACGTTTCTGGACTAAAACACTTCATCCTTAAAATCCTTATCTGAGGGGCCCTGCAGCTGATCCCAAAGATGCCCACACTTTGTCCAAGTAGGGCTGCATTAGGAACACAAGGGCTGGGCCTGATTTGCATAACATGGGGTAACTGAGAGACATTGCAGTCTAGTGGCTGCGGCACTGGGCTGGGAGTCAGGAGACCTTGGTTCTATTCCTGACTCTGCCATTAACTTGCTGTGTGACCTTGGGTATGTTGTGTTGCCTGCCCGCGGTGCTGCTTTCCCCTCTCGTGCTGTGTCTGTAGGCTCTGCAGGGCAGTGCCCATGTCTCAAGATGGGTTTGTACAATGCCTGTGTGCAATGGGCCCAGATCTTCGTTGGCACAAATAGATCGCAGCTGCCATCACCTCTAGTCTGGAAATGGCAGCCCCCACTGTGCTCAGAGTGGAGCATTGTATGCTGGCACCGTAGTGTCTAGGGCATTGGCTCTGGGATGCCACAGATCAGACTTGGTCTGCAGTCCACAGGGACTGACTTTTTGCTCTGTGTTTGTACAGCACCGTGGACAACGGGGTCCTGGTCCTGGACCAGGGCTCCCAAACACTACCGCAGTACAACTAACTAATAATAATCCCCCAAGAGAGAATGGAACCACACCACGAACTCTATTTGAACAACAATATTTAATTTTGTTTCTTGGGGTCACAAGTTTGTTGGTTTCCTTAAGGGAATTTAAGGCCATTCCTAGCCCCCATTTGGGAAAGAAAATGGTACCAAGTCCTGTTAGAAATGTAACAGCCAGCGGCTCTCTGCAATCCTGGACGCAGTCCAGCTGAGAAATAGCCATTCACACGACCCTGGCATCAAAGCAGGTCCCCAGATCATGAGTGGAGTAAAGTCACAGAATACACAGCAGGCCCACAATGTGTCTCAAAGTGTCAGCCACATGACGTGTGAAAAGCTTGCTAAACCTGGAGAGAAAGCAGCTGTAGATGGAGCTAGAGAAGCACAGTTGGTCCTGACACTGGCGGAGAGAGAGTTATGGATGGGTAAAGGGTGGAATTTTTTATTAAGAGACTGCATTTGTTAATTGTTATTAGATGAGAGGCCCTTCCCCAATGGAGAGAAGACAGGATCTTTAGCCTGGGGAGCTTACAAACCGAAGGCCTAATACAAACCTCACTGAGGTCAATGGAAAGATCCCCACTGATTTTAATGGGCTTTCTTCAGGCCCTAAGACCCAGGGCTGCCCAGGGGGGGAAGTGGGGCAATTTTCCCCAGGCTCTGGGCCCCGCAGTGGCCCCCACGAGAATATAGTATTCTATAGTATTTCAATTTTTTTTTATGGAAGGGGCCTCCGAAATTGCTTTGCCCCAGGCCCCCTGAATCCTCTGGGCGGCCCTGCTAAGACCTCCAGTTCAGGAAGATATTTGAGCATGTGCCTAACTTTAAACACACAGTGCTGTGCCAAATAGTGATACTTACCTGAAGCTGGGCCCAATTAAATTGGATGCAGGGGCGGACACTGAGCCCTCTGAAATTGGTAAAAAGATTCCCATTGACTTCAATGGGCATTGGATCAGCTCTATGATGTGTGGGGGAAGGGGGAAGGAAGAATATTTAAAATAGTTTAAGTTTGAACTGAAAACAAATTTTTGGGCAAATCAAAAAATCAGACTAAACCCCCTCATTTCAGGTTGAATGATCTGAAATTAAACATTTTGTTCCAATTCTGAGTAGTTTTTAACGTTGAAATTAAAAAAATAATAATAAAAGGAAATTTCTAAATGAAAAGTCAATTTGAATGGAAAAATCAAAACATTTCATTCTGAAAATGTCCATTCACAACGTCTTGATTTGTTTAAAAGAATTCTTGGTGTTTTTTTTTACTGAAACAATTTGGCAAAATCGACATAAATTAGTGACAAGTATCAGAGGGGTAGCCGTGTTAGTCTGGATCTGTAAAAAGCAACAGAGTCCTTTGGCACCTTATAGACTAACAGACGTACTGCAGTATGAGCTTTCGTGGGTGAATACCCACTTTGTCGACTCTTTGTCGCTTTTTATAAATTAGTGAAATGTTTTGGTTTCACAGAATCTGCATTTTTTTGCCCAAGCAAGTTTTGATGAAAAATGTCACTTAGCTCTACAATAACAACAATGAGATGGCCCCAGATGGCAGTTCCCATCCTTCTGCGCTGCACATTCACATATGCACTTGACAAACTCCTTCACAAACGCTCTGTGATGACTCCGAAATCAGAGGCACTCGAAACCAAGAGAGCAGCCTGGCTGACTCATGTACCGTGCATCCAAAATTTGGATGACAGGGATTCAAAGACTTTCGGTGTCTATTTAATTTTTTCCTGCTTTAAAATAGAAAATGGTCCCGATGGCATTTTTGTGAGGTGGGATGGGAGAGGCCTGTGGCCCCCAACTGTGGCATATTTGGCAGGTTTCACTTTAATAATGACTCCAAGTTTCCAGTAGCTGAAATGAAGCCATTATTGCCACGTGTACAAGATGGATAGTTGCTTGAATGAATTTTCTGCCTATTGCTGGAGCTTGTCCAGCTGTGAGGTGCTGCTAACGGGCACATCCGTTTGCTGTCAGATGGTGAAGGCCCAAGGCCGGCCAAAGGCCACCTCTCCATGTTTCTGCTATTAAGGATGTCGAGAGGCTGACAGGAGGCCTGTCGGCTGTAAGTAAATATAGTGTCAATGCTTCTTGCCTCCTTCCAACCTCACTGCTGTAAAGGTGTAGCTTGGAGATGAACAGAGAACAGCACCAACACTCTTTAAATCCGCATTAGATTTAAGATTAAAACAAGCCTATTTACCAACTGGGACAAAACGCTTCAGAATGGTCAGAATTAAAGAGCGCGGTCTGTGTGTAAGCAAATGGAGGGAAGCGGATTAAAACATGGAGTCCCGCTTCTGGTCCCATGCTGAGCCCCGGAGTCCTGCTGTCCTTCCCAGCTGTGTGCATTTTAACCTCTTCCAACCCCCTGTTCTTGGTCTGCACCATGGAAGAGCTTGTGGTAATTTTCTGTTCATTCCTAGATCCCAGTGTGGAGAACCTGGGCTTGGTGGGGAATCTCCCTTTGTCCTGCCTGCCTCCCCCCAGCCTTGTTCTGTGGATAGCATTTCCGCTGCTCCTCCTCCAGGTTCCTCGTTGTCTCTCTGCGGGCACAGGGGGTGCAGGTTCTGCTCTCGTGTTCATTTAGCTCTCATGAACGTGGCCTGATCTGACAGCCCTCGGGGCTGCCCTCCTCTATTTGTCCCCAGGACTTGCAGAATGAGGAAGCGGGTGCTGCGCTGCTAATGTGCCTCTCCCCTGGCTGGAAGGGGTCACCTCCGCTGGTGCCAGGGGACTTTACTTTCCATGGCCCATTCAGCCTTGGGCTTCTCTGGTTACACCAGAAACAAGGCTGCCTAGCCGTGGACACTGGGAACTGGTCTGCCGTCCCCCATCCTCTTTTCACACTAGCCACTGTGCTGTAGTCCATTGTTGTGAGCCACATTTAGGTCACAATTTTCAGGTGGTGGCAGAGAGTTCAGGGATGAAGGGGATGATCCCTGCATTTTTAAATGCCATCCTCAGGATGAAACAGTTCTTGAGAGTTCATCTATCATGAATCACATTAAACTCCACCACTGAGGAGAAGCTGAGTGCTGCGCTGAATGGAGTTTGAAGGGGAAAGATTCATATTAGTTCAGCGCTGGTTTTTTCTCTCCATTCAAGCTGCTACTTTTTTCCCCTTTCATTTTTTCTTTCTTTGTCGTCTTCTTAAAAAACAATCTTTGTAATCACTTTGTCATAAATCACAGCAGAGGCGCCCTTGGTTGCAGTATAGTCAAACAGTGGGGCCAGGGGAGTTTAGCTCATGAATATATTGTCTTCATTTGCCTTCTCCCCTTTGCCAAGTAAGGTCATTCTAATTAGAAGATTACCCAGGAGGAGGAGTTGGGATCCTGACCGAAAGGCTACAGAGTAAAGGGAAAGCAGAGATAATAACATCACTTTTCAATCTCTCTGCAGCTTGGCCTATTCAAAAAGATTTCTTCAGCAGATCACCTTTGACTTGTGTTTAAAGTGCATTTGTTTATTCGTGTAGCGATGTGGTAGCAGACAACTTTTTGTTGTTGTTGACTTGTGTTCTGGTTGTCTGCGGAAATTCAGATCTGTCTTCAAGGTTAGTCCGCACGTCAATGCCAAATCTGACTAATCGTTCTCCTAACCAGTCAGTGGGGGAAGAAAACGAGCCACTGAAGAGCAGTATTACACGCTGCCATGCTGTGTTAACTGCTAATTGCTGCCCCTTAGCGTGGTACTATGAAGACTGACTGGCCGTCGACAATGGCTTCCATGCTCACTCATGGTTTCAAAAATGGTCAAAGACGATAAATGCCAGAACGGTGGGTAAAGGTGGCTGCCTCATGAGGAGGGAGTGTTTTATATAACACCAAGTAGTAGTCTTTGTTTTTATTGACCTAGGAGGTAGGAAGGATAGTCCTGTGGTTGATCCAGGCCTGGGAGTCATGTGACGTGGCTTCCATTGACATTACTATCCCAGACTCCTTTGTGATGCTGAATAGTCTCTTCACCTTTCTGTACCTCAGTTTCCCCATCTGTAAAATAGGATTACTAACAATAATACTTCAGTGGGGGTGGGGGGATTGAGGCTAAATTCACTGATGTCGAACGCTTTGAGCTGCTTGACTGGACAGCACTATATTATTACCATGACAGTCTATAAATGTACTAGTAGTGGTGGTGCACACACAGAGGCATCCCTGAATATCAAACAACTGTCTCATGCTACCAGTACTAAAACATCCTTGGAATTTCTAAATAGTAGAGATGATAATTTCCTAACTCAAAAAGTGTTACATCCAACACAGGGGAGTTCCATGTTAGACCTCATCTTGACAGATGAAGAGGAACTGATCATAGAACTAAAAATTAATAAAAAGCAAC